>NC_056751.1:29859010-30159010 GCF_019279795.1 Protopterus annectens | reverse complement strand
GACCTGAGGGGCTACTTCCAACAACCAGTTTTAGGACTGAATTGATCAGATGATAAAAGGCAGCACATTTTGAGATATCCTCCAAAAGGAAGGACTTTGGAGTTCACTTCTTCCAAGTTTCATGTTTTCTATAGAAATGGGGACAGGAGATAGAGTGTCATCTATTACCTGAGGAATATTGCTTCACTTGAGCCCAGGAGACAGTAGACAGCGTGGCAGTCATATAGGGGCAGCAGGTAGAAATAGTTTTTGCAGTGATATCTCAGGACCTGAAAATTCAGCACCCTACTGGGGTTGAGAAGGATCTTTTCACAATCCTCTGAATAGCTTCCTTCCATAATTCCTTAGAATTTGGAACTTTAAGTGGCGAAAATATATCCAAAGTCATCGAATTAAGGAATTTTTTACCAGTAGTAGCATAGATTGTGATCTGGACTGCATGAGAGGCAAAGAAAGAAGTGACAGGTGTTGGAGATATGAATCACTTCTTTAGTCAATACATGCTGTCATCTGCTGCATCATAGTGGGTGTGCAGTCATCTCCATGTATAGAAACTTCCAGAAAAACCTTCCAAATAATGATTGATAGAGAGAATAAACTCAACCATAGGATCCATCAAAGGGGAGCATCTTTGATGTTAGATCTTAATGTATACTTAAATTAGCACAGCAAAATTCACATGCAGGAAGGCACATAATGGGCAGAGAACAACTGAGAGCTTAGATACCAAAACGCAAACTAATCTTACAGAACCATGGACCCTTATACACATCCATAGCCAGGATTTTTGCAGCCATCACTACAGCCATATCTAGAGTCTCTCACCAATATTTTGAATGCACACATCTTCTTCCATCATTTTTGGATTAGTACTATTAAAAACTATGAAGACATAAGATTATATCATGGAAAGAAGGATGAAGACTTTTGTCATCTTGACAAACAACTCATTAATGCTTTGAAAGCAAAATGCTCTTTGTACTGTTGGTCATGGCTACAGTCTAAGGCTAGTGATCTAATACCTTCTTCAACATCACCCCTTTCACACTTCTCAACTGATCAGATTTTCACAGACTGTCTAGATTTTTGTCTCCTATTTTTAGTCCATTTCTCATAAAATTATGGTTTAATGGCAAATCATTAAAAGTCAGAAAATAAAAATAGCGATAGCTGTTTAAGTTTCAGACTGCAAAAACTGTTATTCAGTCACGTTTCTAAGTTTGTAAGAACAATATTTAAAAGTTGTCCCTATTTCTCAGCCTTTGAGCCTTTGTCTGCCCATTATTTATGGCTTGCCCTGATTTCTTCCTCTATGAGGTTGAGAGGTATGACCCCTTCTCAACATGACAATGTAAAGAACTCATAATAACGTGATCAGTGTAGGGCAGTACTGTAGTTTGTCAGAGGAAGAACACTTTATAATATCAAAATGGCTGTTCAGGTCAAATGCTTTGATTTTAAGTAATATGCTTGACTACATGGTGTCTTCTCATATTATTACTTGGCTGAGATGCAAAAACTTGCTAGACACTATCAAAGACTTGTAATGGTAAAGTGGAAATTGAATGGGTTGCACACTGACTGCCATGCACTAGTGTCCCTTAGTGCTATGATCTGCTCTGTAATGAAGACTGCAGAGAAGCATGGAGGAATACTGCCTTTGACTCAGCTTAACCTTCAGATAGATCATGTGACATACAGTGTGCAATATAGTAGCCCAACATAAAAATGGAAAAGTAGAATTCTCACCATCCAAGAGTTAAATGAAGGTAACTACTGTACCAGGCAGCATTGGAGGATTGCTTAATATTTCTGCTATCAGTCTATGTTTTTATGACAGAAGTGTGGTTTTACATTTGTGGATGTCTCTGACCTGATGTGAGTCTGCATCTTTATTTTAATGTTTGCTTTATGCAACTTTTTCTTGTGCCCTATACCTCAAACAATATGTAAGTAAATACCTCCATCGGTCTGATAATCAGTAAATGCCGGTAGGAACTAACTGTCTTTGGATAACTTTGGATATTACTATTTTGCTGCTGTAGCTAGAAAAAAGGGTTAATTATTTTATTGGGAATATCATCTGTTAAACATTATATGACCCTGTCATATTTGTGATATACACTAACAAGTTTAGTCATGAATAATCATGCACAAATATTTATTTTGACATTCCTTTACAATACACATTTGAAGTGTCTTCGTAGAACAGATAAGTACTTTGCATGATTTTTCAGATGAAAACAAAGGAATAAGTAAGTAAGTAAAGTAAGGCTAAAAATACAATAAGCATTCATCACCATAACTAGATAAAAATCTTTAACGATTCTTGAGCCTTACGCATATAAAACAAATGTTGTTTTAAGGCTGCATTAAGGAATTCATTAACAGTAAATGCTGTTTTAAGGCTATGTTAAATAATCAATACAATGAACCTAAAGGCAGAAAATATATTGTGGTAAAATACGTATGTAGTAAAATTCCACACAGTCCTGCAGTCTAGAGCCATATATTTAAACAAAGTAAAAATGCTTAGGACAGGCTTCATTCAGCATTTACACAAATGTTACACATAGTAAAATGCAAATGACAGCCACAATTGGTCAGTAACAGAAAATGCAGGCAAAGCACAAATTATAGACCCATTAACAAATTAACAGATTTCTAGACACTTAACAAATTACTTTAGAAAGAAGAAGAAAAAGAAAAAAAAAGAAACTCTTATCCCAAAGCATGAGGCTGAGTCCCTAGTGCAGTGAAGTGATTAGCAATACACTTCTCAAAGCATTGTTAACATGTTCTTTATTCTCTAACCTATAATGTATTCATTGCCTGATTTTCATACATCTGATTGAATAGCAATTTATTCCACAAGCACTACAATTGCCACACAGACTAAATGTAAAATCTTTATACTAACCAATGTCTAAATCATTGTTTTCTTGTGGTGCGGATCGTGTGGCACAGATTATTAATAGCTCTGGTCTCTACACCACTTGACACAGCGCTCCAGCTGTCATTCTGCTCTCTGGCTCATATGATTCTTGTACTGGTGAAGTGCCAGGCCCGGGCCTATCCCATCAGTCACTGTCACCCACCGACCAGTGATGAATAGCCTGGCCGTTGCCGTGGCGAGGCCTAGGCGCTGATTCACACACGTCTGACTTTTACCAACTCCTACAAGCCAGCTGAGGCCTATCCCAGCTGAGAAGGGCCCCAGTGACCCAGGAAACAAATCCAGATCAGTTAAAATAAAACAAATCCTAATGTAATCATGTCACTAATTATGCATTTAATTCAGTTATGAGGAGCTAATGGCTCCCCCAGTGACAGCTTTTACTGCTAAAAGGCAATTCATTCCTGAAACTGAGAAATCTAATTATACAAAATGCTTAGTTCTAATCCTTTCAAAGAATAATCTTATTTGTGGACATTAACATCCCAGATGCTGCTGCTGTTTGTCCATTATGACAATGTTTGTCCTGAATTATGTATAAATAGCTCTTTCTGGACAGTTGCATGTCACTAAATCAATACAATTTGCTACCTTCTGTTACATTAAGTCAGCATGGGCAGGTTGGAGAAGATTAACCTTTTGTTTCCCTTGTCCCATCAAAATGGCTCAGCATAACTAATTAGCAAGGTATTCTGGGAATTTTGTCAAGGGGAAAGGGAAGGGGATGGAGAAGAGGGAAATGGGATGAAAGCCTTTACAAATCAAACTTTTAATTCTTAACAGAATGCATTTAATAGGACATTGGTTGCAATCTGTCAGACCAGCATCAATATAAGCAGAATGCAAATTAGTGAAAACAGAGAAGGAGCATGCACACATATCAACGCATTTGTAAAGACATGGAAATTCTACTTGTATAAGGAATTTTATCCATAGGTTAAATATCTGCATAACTGCAAATCAGATGTAAACCTCATTCTTAGCCCACTTTGCTCAGTGTTCTGGTAGTTAGTGCAGAAGATTAAAACTATACAGTGTTAGTGATTTGCTTCCTGTAGTTCAGGGTTTGAGTCCCTTAGCCTTCGTTTTCCTGCTGTGTGACTCTGAGCAAGGAACCTAACCAAACAATGCTATGAGGCAATTGGGAAATGAAGTTAGGCTGCCCAGTAGCTTCCTGGACTGCATGCCTAGTAACCATGCCTCTCAAGTGTACCTCAGTTTGAAGAATGCTTCTCATTTTTTGTCTTGAATAGTCCATGTTCCTTATTGTTCCACACTGAAAGGGTCTGTCACACATTCAGTGTTAAGAATTTATTTAACTAATAGCCATTGTAAATGCTATGGAATCATATTAATTCATCAAAACAATTTTTAAAAAACATAAAACACATTTTAGCCATCATGTGAACTTTCTAGTTGAAGTTATAGGTCATCATATTTTGCCCATTTAGTCCATATTATGAAATGTGTTCTGCGTTTTGGGGATGGAAGGTTGAGAGCTATGCTACTAACTACCTTTGTACTTATTGTTTTTGCATTTTATTTATTTTACTACCCTTTTTTTCAACACCGTGTTTTGCAATAGCAGACAGATCATATCAAAAGTACTCAGCTTTAGGACTTTAGCTTATGTTTATTTCATAACTGTTATTTGAAACCATTCAATAAATGTAATAAAATAGAAAACAAAACGCTGCAAAATAAGACCCATAGATATATCTTGTAGGTTTAAATCAATGGCCAAATAACCAATTCGATGTTTATAAAAATTGCAGTTTAAATTCAGAGCTGTACTTATCACCCATCAAACAGCCATTGTTTTTTTATTCAGCATTCCAGACTGTCAAGTCAGTACTTCTTCTTAAAACACATTATGTTTTACTGGAGCTGCTTGAACAATGCACAGCATAGCCATGTATGTCCCCATTTGTTGTCCATATGTCCTTACTAGGGAATATACAATGAAGTGTGTGGACAATGTTTTTACTGTCCTTAAACAAGGCATGGCACTTGTATCAAGACAATTTGCAGCAAGCACAGATCACAAAACTTTGTGATGTCATATAACTTTTGTCCAACATGTCAGTCTGGACTAAAGTGCATAGTACTTTTGCTGACCAGGTTGATTACATGAGGGGGAGAACTGAGATGCGTGTATCCTAAGAGTAATTTGAACAAGATATAAGAGAAATTCCTTACTCCATCTGATTGCAACAATGAAGAGAATAACAATACTGGATAAATCTGGAGTGAGATGGGATGATATAACAAACAGCATTATTTAGTTTCATCAGTGTGTTCGATTCTCGGCTGGTGCGCTTTCTGTGTGGAATCTGCATGTCCTCCCCACGGCCAAGTGACATCTAAAGACACGCAGGTAGGTGCGTGCATGAATGTGTGTGCCTTTTTTGAAGGTTGGGTGTCAGGCTGGCACCTCGGCACTGTAAAAATCTACTGCTAATCATTAGCAGACCGGAGTTCCGTTGTGACGACCCCTAACTGGGAAAAGCCAAAATACATTAGTTTAGTGTGCTAAATACACCAGTTCCATATAATTTATTATGGTGATATCTGCAGGGCATCACTTCAGTTCCATTCCTGCTATTATCAGCACAGCTAGTAGCATGGAGGGTGCTTTACAGTATGTGCATATAATTTGCATGTTGGTCCATAGACTAAGATGTAGTCAGGCACCTGGAAACCAAATTCTTCAGTAAAGGAGCAGACATCTTATCTAGAAATGGTGGATATGTCATCCTATTTTGTAAGGGTGGTACCCATGTCTTCAGAGCTGCTTCTCAGAGGTAATTTGATGTGAGTCCACTCAAGGAGTACATAACTGCAACCAGAGAGAGTCCATGAGCACAAAAGAAGGTTATCAAAAAGCAATCAGGTTTCAGTGAAGGATATTAAGAGTTTTAATCCATGCCATTGGAGAGTCCACTTATGACATGGGTTTTATGAAACTGAGACATGTTGGTACTTTCTGGATGAAATATAATGAAATGTGAGATTTTCATTATGTTAATAAGATATTGTGGCAATCTTTCTCCTCATTCCGCAAGTGTATTCTAGTGCTGTTCTATTTCATAATGAAACCATCAGTTGGCAAGAACTTTTGAGGTGGTTATCCATTCCTTTATTTTTTGGTAAGTCCTTAGAAAGTCTGTGATCAGACAGAGTTCCTGATACCTACTTGGGGGGCATAGGGTCTGCTGGTTTTGGATGGGCAGGGTATGAGACAACTGACAAATGTGTTTTCACTGACATCCTGAACTCCCTTTTTTCTGAGTTGGACAGCCTAGACACTGTTATCATTGTTTGTGAGTGTGTGAGAGGAGAGACACATCAAATCACAGTTCACCTTACTGTGTTGTGGGATTTGTGGTAGTTAGGGGATCATGGTGGCCTTCATTACCCTGCTGATACTGTGAAGAATCCTGTTGTTCTATCACTGGGTCTTGGTGATACAACATTTGTACAAGTGGTCTCCCAACTCACTTGAAATAATTGTGGAGGTTTGAGTGCATGTATCTAACTCATCACTGGAGCTGGCAAAAGAGCCTAAACTTCAGAGTATGGCACCGAGTTAGAAGAAGCATGAGGTAGAAATGGTCGATCACTGTTCTGTTTTATCCCATTTAGTGTTTCTAGAAAAGACCCTTTTTAAATGGACTGCTCTGCTTTCTACATCTCTTCTCCACAATACTTCAACAGAATGTCATCAACAGCAGGTTACTGTGGTAGATACAAAAATGGAAAATCTTGTGGATAAAGTGCCATGATTAAATGGACTGCAAAAGCACTCAGAATAAATAGTGCCAAATTTTGGAAAAGGCATCATGACTTTCTGTTAACTTTAAAGTCATTGCCTTTGGATATTCTCTTTTTATACAGTCATAATTTTCAGTACAGTGCAAGACACTGAGGGGTTTCCGATTTTTGGAGAGTATCTTCTATGTGGTCTTTAGGAGATGATAACTGTTGTTCTGTGGGTATTTTGTTCTCTCCAGTGTAGGAATTCCTGGATTTTAAGAGTTATGGGCTATAAAGGGCTTTGTGGATAAGGTGCTGAAATTATGGTGAAATTGTAGTGTTTATTTATTTTTTTATGTCTTTATTATTTTTTAATCTTTATAGCCGCAGTGGTGGTGCTGTGGTAGCGTTGTTGCCTCACAGTAAGATGCTGTCCGGTTCGATTCTCAGCTAGAGCATCTTCTGCATGGAGACATGCGTGAATGGGCATACCTTCGTTGAAGGTTGTGCATTAGGGCTGGTAACTCGGCACATAAAAATTAAATACCAATCATTTGCGGACCGGAGTTCTGCTGTGGCTACCCCTAACCAGGAAAAGACATAAACAATTATTTTTTAATCTTTGTTGACTGGGTTACTCCCACTAGGCTAGTGGCCTCTTTTCCACTTGTCCAAAGTGGTATTTATACTTCTAGGGGAGATATGGTCAGGTCGTCAGAGAACTTTCCCTGTTCTTTTTGATAGGTACTGTGGGATCTTTTACATCAACATGAGCTACCACCAACTCAAGCAGAGAGAACCTCGATTTAACATCTCTTTAGAAGAATGACATACCCAGGACTGCAGCAACCCACCCCCCCCCCCCCCATATATTGCATTGTAGTGTCAGGAATTTATTTACCTGGAGTGGGAAAAGAAACCACAGTCTTCTGCACTAAAAGGCAATTGCATTACTTGTTTTACCATTGTCACTACTTTACCCCACCCCTAAAAGGATACGGTTATAACTGTGGAACAGATTCATTCCTTTCTGCATAGTTCTTTTTTATACTGTTTATGTAAGATTATCTTTATGATTTGCAAAGGTCTTTAACTAGTAGTTCAAACAATGTTCAGTTTAGTTCTCAAGTGATTAATGCACCTCTATTGAGGAGAGTTTTCATTGTTATGAGAGACTTCCATATTAATGCTAATATTAGGAATAATAAAAAACAGAAAAACTTGTGGTCTTAAAACTTCGTTGATGAGCTCAGTCACAATAATTTCCAAAAATCATGAAACTTAGTGTTCCATAGCAACAAGCCTTTATTCATCATAGACAAAGACCCTCAGTAACAAAAAATCAGAAATATTTTAACAATGTTAAACATATCAGCTTTTATATACTTAGAAGTAGGTGTGGAAAATATATGGATTGTTTAATTTTAAACCTGCCTATTCATGACATACAATATAAACAGGGCTGTGAAAGAGCATTTTAGAACAGCAATTACCCACCCCACACACTACTACTGATTAGATCAAACTAAATCCTAGTTAAGGAAAACACACTACCTATTTGCAATCCACATTCCAAGATCAGCATAACATATACATAAAAAAGATATACATAAAAAACTATTAACTAAAATCGCTTTCAGCTAACTAATGAAATAAAGCATTCATTCTGTGACAAGAATTAAAATAAAAAAAAACACATAGCTATCTAACCATAAACATAATCAAACTAAAACACTACAAATATGAAAATACATATGTCTAATAATAGCTAGTAAATATCCATCAATGTGTATTAGCGTGCATAAAAAAACTAAGTTATTAACAGCTCAGAAAAATGTCAGTGCTTTGCAAAAAAAAAAAAAAAAACAGTCATGAAAGTTTTCATGTTTACAGCCCCTAAAACATATTTATGCAATGAAAACCAGTAGAAAAAAACACACATAAAATACAGAAAACAGTGGATGAAATAAACTAGTAACGTATAAAAGTGTGCAGGTGTGCCCACAAGTGTCCACCAGTATGGTAATTGGGGGAATTATACCAATACGACATGGCAATAGTGGCATAGGTTCATAGGTTCATAGGTAGGTACTCGGCTATCTGCCCAAAGGCATTTATAAGCCTAACCAGAATGTGTTGGCTTTCGCCGCCCCCTTAGAATAGTTCCTTGTGTCTCTGTCCAGAAGAGCCATTGAAGTGATCCCTAGGGTAAAATTTCTGTTTCCCATCCACTCATCAAGGTTTCTCCTGAAGAGGGTTAGTGAGGAGCTCTGCCTAATGTAGATTGGAATCTTGTTCCAGAGCATGGAAAGTCTCTAGGACAGGAATCTATCCCTTTAACATGTCTTATTTATTGTTGTGGTGAGGTTTAGATCCCTGGAGCGTGTGGCTCGAGGGGATATGGTTTTCTTTAGGTGGAGCATGTCCATCAATTCTGGGTTGGACATAACCTTGTATGTCAGGCAGAGATCACCTCTGTGTAGGCGGTATACAACTGAGTACAGCTGGAGTTTCTTCAGTCGAGCTGCAAAGGGCATCTTCTTGAGGCCAGTGATCTTCTTGGTGAGGTACTTCTGTGGTCCTTCCAGTTGTTGCAGGTGTCTTGTAAGGTACATCCTAAATGGGGCGTTGTGCTCTATAATGGGTCTGATGAGTGATGCATAGAGGGACTCAATGACCTCTTTTGATCTGGATGCAAACCCTTTTGTGATTAGGTGGGCCACATAGAAGGATTTTCTAACCACTTTGGTAATGTGATTATTAAAGGAGAGGTTACTATCTACTTTGGTCCCCAGATCCCTTATTATGTCTTCCGTATTTAGGGGGCTACCACCTATTTGGTAGTTTGTGGGTACTTTGTTTTTTCCAAAGGGTGTGACTATGCACTTTTTGGCATTTAGCTTGAGGCCATGGTTTTGACACCAGGTATCTGTGTCAGTGAGACCCTTTTGGAGGATGTCTGTGTCAGCCGGAGAGTCAATTATAGCCCCTAGTTTGCAGTCATCTGCGAACTTGGTCAGCCATAGTCCTCCTGTGCTTGCCTGTACCTCTGAGAAGTGTATGCCAAACAGGAGGGGTCCTAGGACTGAGCCCTGGGCAGATCTGAGAATTGCCATATAGATTCTTGACATAGCTAAAGAATGCCTTGTGATTACCTTTGGAGTCCATGGCAATTTTTCTTTCGAAGCTAGCCTTGGACGATTTTATGAGGGAATGTAGTTTCTTGCTGATACTGATCAGGGATGTCTTCCCTTCTTGGGGTTTTACTCTTTTCTGTACTAGTTTCCTCCTTCTATCGTATAGCTTGTTTATGGCAGAGGTCCACCAGACTGGTTTCCTTTTCTTGGAGGAGTGAGTCTTGGTTTTGTTTGGGATAGCATGATCCATGCATTCTTGTAGGTGCCAGTAGAGTGCATTAGTAAAGGATTTTGCAGCTTGGACAGCATTATCCTTTAGCATGGGGGCTTTGAAACTTCCCACCTCAGTCTTAAGTAACGTGAAGTTTGCTTTTGAAAAGTTTTTCACAAAGACCCTCAGAAACAAAAAATCAGAAATATTTTAACAATGTTAAACATATCAGCTTTTATATACTTAGAAGTAGGTGTGGAAAATATATGGATTGTTTTATTTTAAACCTGCCTATTCATGACATATAATATAAACAGGGCTGTGAAAGAGCATTGTAGAACAGCAATTACCCACCCCACACACTACTACTGATTAGATCAAACTAAATCCTAGTTAAGGAAAACACACTACCTATTTGCAATCCGCATTCCAAGATCAGCATAACATATACATAAAAAAGATATACATAAAAAACTATTAATTAAAATCTCTTTCAGCTAACTAATGAAATAAAGCCTTCATTCTGTGACAAGAATTAAAATAAAAAAAAAACACATAGCTATCTAACCATAAACATAATCAAACTAAAACACTACAAATATGAAAATACATATGTCTAATAATAGCTAGTAAATATCCATCAATGTGTATTAGCTTGCATAAAAAAACCTAAGTTATTAACAGCTCAGAAAAATGTCAGTGCTTTGCAAAATAAAAAAAAAAAAACAGTCATGAAAGTTTTCATGTTTACAGCCCCTAAAATATATTTATGCAATGAAAACTAGTAGAAAAAACACACATAAAATACAGAAAACAGTGGGTGAAATAAACTAGTAATGTATAAAAGTGTGCAGGTGTGCCCATGAGTGTCCACCAGTATGGTAATTGGGGGAATTATACCAATATGACATGGCAATAGTGGCATAGGTTCATAGGTTCATAGGTAGGTACTAGCCTATCTGCCCGAAGGCATTTATAAGCCTAACCAGAATGTGTTGGCTTTCGCCACCCCCTTAGATTAGTTCCCTGTGTCTCTGTTGGCCGGGGGTGGTGGTGGAATGTGGATATCCAGAGTGATTAGTTTATGGTAAGATCTATCCAGCGAGGGGGTGAGCTCCAGTGTGGAACACCGGTCGCCCATGTTGGTGCTGACCAGGTCCAATATGTTGTCACCTCTGGTGGGGTTGTTGATTAATTGATCCAGGGCATTTGAGTTTATAAATTTTAGGAAATGTTGGGCAAGGGAGTTTGTACTTGAGTAGTTCACCCAGTTAATGTTTGGGTAATTGAAATCACCCAATATCAAGGTGTTTGATAGGACCTTTATGTTTCCCAGTGTTTCCAGGAATGTGGAGTGGGGGTCCAGGGACATGGTTGTGATCTGTAGCAAGCTATAATTTGAATGTCAGTTTTGCCCATTGTTAGTTGCATGTGAATGATCTCTGAAGCATCGTGCTGTGCCACTAACCTGGAGGTGTGGGTATCCTTGATGAATATGGATACTCCCCCACCTTTTGTATTTTGGTCCAGGTTTTGTGGCCGAAATGTATGGTATGAGTTGTAGCCTGGTAGTGCTGGGGTGCTCTCTGGAACCTTAAACCTGGTTTCTGTTACTGCACATATATCAATTTTCTCCATAGTGAGGAGTGCCTCGAGTGTGTGCATTTTGAAGTTTAGACTTCTGGCATTGAGTAGCATTACCCTCAGTTCTTTGTTACTTGTGCTATTTACGGCGCTGGGTTTGTCTTTTGAGCCTTGCCTAAAAAAAGGCACTATGAGGGTGGCAAGAGCCTTGGCCAGTATTCGAAAGCCTAAGGGTGACAGGTACAAGCTGTCTCTAGCAAAGCAGCGTGGCTTGTCGAGCATGTCATCCCAGGCTGACAGACAATGGATCCCCTTTGAATCACACCAGAAGCTTAGCCAATTGTTGAAATTGATAATTTTTTCTCTATACCGTGGTATCATTCTTGGTGAGGGTAGGATGCTACTCAGGGTCAGGGTCATACCGGCCTGGGCTACGTGATCAGAAGCATGAAAAAATATTAGGAATAATCTGTATCCTTCTCTACACTTTATTATCTTATTGGGAATCTTGTACTTACTTACGCATAGGTAGATTTTTTCCCCATCAATATATCGCAAGCTGGTTAAGAGAGCAATAGGTGAAGATTTTTCCTAAGGCATCCTGATTACTACAGCTGGAAGGTTGATGCTCCAGGTCTGTATTCCTTGGAGAAGTTGTATGAAGAGCCCATACTGCTCAACCTCTTAGAACAAGGAATCTGGACAAAGTCCAAAAATAGGGACACTTTTTAAATATTGCTCCTACAAACTTAGAAAGTTGATATAATGACAGGTTTTGTATTAGGATGAATTTTCTGAAGGGTATGAAGTCTGAAACTCCATTGTCGGTCCTTATTTTCTAACTCCACCCTTTAATGATTTGCCACTAATTTGTCAGAAAACCACATTTTTATGAAAAACACACCAAAAACATAAGGCAAAAATCTGGACATTCTGTGAAAATCTGCACAGTTGAGACATATGGAAGAGACTGAATCTCATCTCAGACATTTTTTTCTTCCTCGAGAAAGTGTTAGATTCACTTAAAGGAATGTCTTTGCAGTTATAAGAAGACATGAATTCAATCATTTAATTAGAAGCCAACTACTCAGTAAATCATTTTGTCAAATTAGCTACCTGCAAAGTAGTAGATCTCCAGGTTGGGGGGGGGGGGGTTCCTGCACCTCCTGCCCTGTATCCCCTTTACTTACATAAACAAACACTAGGGTCACGCCACTTGTAGGAAAGAAAGCAAATATGATGAAATGGTGTTTCAGTGAGCTGGCTTCCAAGTAGACCACCTCTGAAGACTTTTGATAGAGAACTGTCTTAGGAAGGCTCACAGTGGTATTCCCAGGTATTTGATAAGTATGATAGCTCTAATAAGTGATGTTTGAAGGAGACATTCTTAGTTACATCTACAAGAATTGGATTATTTATGGGTGGAACTGGTCACCTTCATCCAGGATAGGGCTTTAAAGTTGTTCCACCATCGGATCCATGATATAGTGAAGAAAATGTAAGAGATTTATCTTGTTTGGTTTCAATGCAGAGCTTTATATAATGAGATAGGTCATCCAGTGTCTCTACTGCTTGATATACAAGAGATATTTGAGGACTATGTTAATATGAAATATTTCCCACCTATTTGTGTGCTACCTCCTTGGGCATTTAGATTTTGCCTTTATACTTTTCCATTTTAGGACAGATTTGGATAGCTCTTTGCCAAACTGTTACTGTACAAAGAGCTCATCAAGTACTGTAGACTGCCTCAAACATTAGTGGCAATGGAGCAGATAGTTTGCCATATATGCATATATGGACTTTTCCTGTTATACAAGTGGCTTGTTGTGGGAATTTAAAATAATTCGTATTGGGGTATATTGCAAGTCTTATTTTGGCTTGTTCACATTTGTCAATAAAAAGGGGCTAGGCTAAGAGTAGATACATTTTAGCTTGATTTACTAACCTGACTCTGTGGCATAGAGGGATGAAGTCCTGAGTGTAATCAGGGAGACCCGGTTTTGATTAGCATCCCTTGCACTGTATGAGCCAGGCAGTAAGGGGAAGACATAACAGAGCATGGCCTACTCACCTCTTCCAGAGGATGGTGGAGTTTGTGTGCACTTGGAGGCACACAAGAATCTGGAGAAAGATCACTACTCATGCAGGGGCAGGGGGTGGGCTGCTTGGATGCAATTTCCCATGCCGAAGTGAGGGATGTCCTCAAAGTCAGCCCATTACATATCCACTCACCAAATGCCTGTATGATAGGGAAGGGAGAAAAATAGGGAAAAAAAAACTTGAACCACCCCAATGGCTGCCTGTATGACTTCCACTCATGGTTGGCTCTTACCTGGTAGAGAATTATTGGGCTTATTTACCAATAGATTGTCTGATGGTTGTAATTATGTTGGATTATCATAATAAATATCGGTATTGCTGTATAAAATGAGGATTGTCTTTTCTGCTACTGTCTAAAAACTAAGTGCTAGATACTGCACTAATTCAACTTTGGTAGTTTTAATTTTAGTCCTGCTACAACTGGTGAAAGGTGGTTGAAACATAGTGGTTCCCAAATGGGTCTGATTTCCCTCTCCTACACAGTTCACCCCTGTGACAAGACAAGGCAACCTGAGATTTTGTAGTACTAGCACCCTAATGCACTGAGTAGAACAACAGCCATTGCTGAGAGAAAAAAAAAACTGAAGAACAATAACGGTGTTTTGAAAATGGCAAGGACTCTCCACTTCTGGATATTTGACTAAGAAGGATACTGAAAAAGAGGTCTAGATATGTGGTTGATTACACTATTCTCATTCAACCCTGTTTATTAGTTTCTGCTGTCGTCTCTGATATTTATGGGGTGTTAGTGCCATATCACGTTCCTTGGAGGATGATGGACATTGTCATCAGATTTTTCCCCTCTGTCTTAATGACATATATGTATATCTATCTATAGTATATGTGTGTGTGTGTGTGTGTGTGTGTGTGTGTGTGTGTGTGTGTGTGTGTGCGTGTGTGTGTGTGTGTGTGTGTGTGTATGTGTGTGTGTGTGTGCATATGCATGCCTACACATTAATGAGTGTTTTTCTAGCCTAGTCCTTTGATCTGGGTCTGAAACAAGGATACCTCTCCAGACTTATGCAATATGTGTCTTATGGGGCCTTTCTTTTTGAAGTGCCTGGATTTAAGTTTCTCCAAGGATGATGCTGCAATGTGAGCAAAAAATAATTGACTTCAACAATTAGCTTAGTTTTTGGTGTTATTTGAAAGGGGTTCAATATTGGTCAGTCATGGAGGATATGATCAACAAATCATGATGGTTCACCTGGGATGTCCTCTATCTGTCCCCTCAAAGGTTTTGATTATTGGCAAAGACATTTGTCCACCCCATAGTGTCTTTTTTTAGGCAATGCCAGCCGGATAAACCTACCAACATAAAGCATCAAGCAAAAGAAAATATGAAGGTGTTACTGATCAATGTTAGGAGTCTAAACAAGAAATTCTACTCCCTACAGGCCATTCTCATCTTGGAGGGTGTAGATGTTTATGTAGTGACTAAGAAATGTTTTAAAATGGAGAGAATTCCAGCTGTGCAGAACTGTAATGTCTTCCAGACATTTAGATCAGGTACTGCTCAGGAGGAGAAAAGAGTGGAAGTGTCTCAGATTTCATCCAGAAGAGACTCACATCAAGGCTGGTAAAGCAGCATGATGCACTGAACTTCTCTGAGTCCAAATAACCATCAGAAAGGTCATGTATCATATATTAGTTAGCTACAGAACTCCATTTATGTCACAAGAAAGCCACAATGGGTGTTTACAGAAACTGGAATCACTCAGTATTAAACTCAATACCATTTTCCAAGATGATCTAAACTATCCAGCTATAGACTGTGAAACTTACACCACCACTAGTGCACAAGCACAGAGATTCCTGGACTTTGTCAATACAAATGTCCTGGAACAATCAGTCAGATTATCCATTGGGGGCCATCTTTAATCTTGTCCTTACTAATAGTGAGGCATCTTGTACTATCCCCTGCATATCTCCCTTACTTGCTAGGTCTGACCATAAAGCTATCTCTGAAGTAAAATTGAAACCAGAGACCTCTTCCACCCAAGGTACCTTTAGAAATTTCTGTAAGACAAACTACCTACTCCGAAGTGAAACATTGGCATGTTTAAAATACCAGTCAAACCCAGTTAAATCCATTGATTATATGCAAACAATACACCACCTCACTATCCCAGCATGTAAACAGCTGTGTAGATGCAGTAGTACCCCCTGTAGGAGCAAACAGATGGTAAACCCCAGAAACAAACCCCATGGTACAACCATAGTATCAACAAGATTTAAAAATAAAAAAGATAATTTTGACAAAAAGCATGAACAGTAATTCCCAGAATGATACAGCCTTCATCACTGTAATAAACCAGCAACTCAGGAACTTAGTAAAATCCACCAAAGCCAAGGTTAAGTCTTTAATAGCTACCCCAAGCCAAAGAAAATCACAAGGTCCTTTTTAGTTATGTTCATAATCTCAGAACTTCAACACAATAATGCACTGAGCTGATTGTGATAAATGTTACCTACACTAAGGATGAAGATATAATGAACCTACTGGCCAATAAATTTAGCTCAGACTTTACCTATTTCCCCTGTCCATCTGTCCCACAAGATATACCTGAAACTGGATCACCTCGAGCTGTCATTCAAGATCAAGCCCTAAAAGCGCTGTCAGAAACTAAACAAATACTGCATCAATAGTCCCCAACAATATCCCTGGATGCATATTGAATAGCACAAAACACAATTTAGTCACCTCCCCCCACAGCAGTCTTCAAACTTATTACAGGTTTTGTACCAAAACTGAAGAGAACGGCTATAGTCATTCCCCTGCATAAGGGAGTACCTTTCACAGACCCAGGCAATTATAGACTCATAAGTCTGACTAGCCTCATATGCAAAGAGTTGGAAAAACTTATCAAGGATCGAACTAATCAATGAGAACATAGGGAACCTCCAAACACTGGACTTGTCTCAGTTTGGATTCGTCAAGTGCAGGTCATGCTTACTCATCCTGGTCAACTCTTTTGCAAAAGGACACCAAAGCAATGGATGAATGCAAAATGTTATATACCACATATCTCAACCTGTTCAAAGCCTTTGACTCAATCCCCCACTCAGACATAGTAGAAAATTTAAATAAAATGAGAATAACCCCCTATGTCACCCACTGAGTTGCCATCTCTCTCACAAATAGAATGTAGGAGATTAAAATAAGGGAAGCTATCTCCACAAATAGGACAGTCATTGGTGGAGTCCCCCATGGTTTGGTGCTGGGACATCTCCTGTTTGACATTTACTTCTGTGAAGGAAAAAACAATGCCAAAGGTCTCTGGCTGACTATGTTTTCAGATTACTACAAGCTAGGAACAATCGTTGAATTCCCTGCAGGAAGCTTTGTCCCAAACAAATAACTGGTGCCAAAATTATGGACTGAAACTAAATAATGCATTATCATATCCATTGAGAAGTTATCTACCCCAGGAAACTACCATGCTGACAATATGCACCTAAAAGCTGACCCAGCCATTTGGGATTTTGAAACTTATGTGGACAGTGACCCAACCTTTGATCAACCTGTGTACATGGTTGTAAGAAAGCCCTTCTACATTGTCCAGCTTATAAACAAAGGGATTGTATCTAGATCTAGGGATGTCATTGCTCCCCTTTAATCTGCCTCCTTAGGCCATTTATTTAGTATAATGCTCCCTTTGGCATGTATCTGTCTAGACATATCCAACAACTGTAATACCCACAGCGATACCTTATTAAAAGGCCTAAACAATATGTCCTACATGAATCAAATCAAAACCCTTTCACTATACTAGGTATCCTACAGACAGCTAGTTGACCACTGTCTGGCATACAAGGCATCCTCTGACCCAGTACTGATAAATCTATGGCACATCAACAAACCAGTTACCATCAAAAATATTCAGTCTAGGGATTTAAACCTCTTCTACAACATCAACAGAGCAATTTGGAGGGACCGGTATTTCTCACAGAGCATATCAGTGCTTATCCATGTAAAACAAAGCTGATCTCTGTCCATATTCAATAGCAACTTGGATCTATAGATGGGCAATAGAACATTTACCCCAGGACTTCTTCCTGTACTACTAATGGACAGCGGCAGTTCCTAGATGATTTATCCCATGCATGGGTCCCTTCAAGTTATCTGTGGTATAATCCAATGTGGGAGGCTGTGCCCACTTAGCAACCTACTTATGCATACAAACTTTGAGGTCACTGTACCCCAGAGTTGGGAGTATAACTACAGCATACTGCAGTCTCACAATTAGAATGTATATCCCTCTGTTTTCTCTTAAAGTTTTGCTACTTTGAGGATCACAGTTATGATACTCAGAATTTCCATGGGAAGCCTTTTAGTGCTAATGGAAGAAGCACTGCTAGTCTGTGTTTTCAGCTAGAACAATGTTACAGTAAGACACATGAATGACATCAAAATTATCAAAATGAAGTCAATGTGCACTCATGCAGTCAATGAAGCACTGCATAGCTGCATCTCACACTCACCTGGCACAAGACTGGCATCATTGTGGCCTCAGTACACAGCACAGTGAGGATGCACAGCAAAATTACAACCTTGTTTACCATAAAAATTGAGGGACAGAGTAGATGAGCAAGTAAGAAAGGACATAACAGAGCATGCAGAGTGAAACAGACAATGGTAACCATAACATATGATAGGTGGAGGTATTTTCCTCAGGGAATGTGTACTTTTTATAGTTTAAAAACAAAATAAAAAAATAAAAGAAGAGTAAGTGAGAAAGGTAGTCAGGGACTGGTATGGATGGGACAGAGGAAGAAGGGCAGGTTGTAGTTGGAAACAGACAAAGACAAAATACAGACTGAGACAAGAGTGGAAGACACAAAAGATTGGAAAGACAATGGGTCGATTCAGACAGAAAGAGGATGGAGAAATGACGATGGAGAAGGTTGTGCAACAACCAAGTAATGGGGAGTAACTCATGTGATAAAGACACTACAAAGAATAAGGCAGGCTGCTGACATGGTTGGATGCCAGGCTGAATTGAGGGCAAAAAATCCAGACATTATTCAGTTGGGGGGCTGATACTGTGGACAGGTTGTTCCCCTGGTGGCCAAAAGGAAGGCCTACATGTCAGGCAATTCTGCATCTCCAGCCAGAAAGCACCCTGACCTGTTAAGGTACGCATTTTGTTGCCACCATCCACCACAAGTAATTACTAGATATGAGAGTAGGCTTTTTTATTGCACTGTTAGAAAAGGAGCCTTTGACACCTCCCCTACCTCAAGAAACAGACACAGAGGCCACTGCCAACTCATTCAGCAGTGAGACTATTGTTCCCCTGCTGGGAGGCAGATTCAGTGGCCGCTAACAAGCCAGCATTAGAGGCATTTGTCAGCACAGGCTGAGATGATCATGGTTTCATCTTATCCTTTCCCATAACTGTTTCTGCAAAATAATGACATAATAGGAAAGTATGTTTATAAATAAATACTAAAAATTCAGTTGCATGATGGACTGGCACAGACATCATATGACTTTACTGCTAGTTCAGACAACCACACCTTGTGCAACACCCAGTCATGTTCAGTTGTTAGTCCTCTTCCATTGTAAACTAAAGTATGCACTCTTAAATATGCAAGCACAACTTGTAATATAGTAGAAGACAGCACAGAAAAATGCTTAGAGTATATTTTCAGGCTCTCTCCTGACTCTCTTCCTTCCACTTATGAAGTAGGTCAAGTTGGTATCACATCAAATCATTGTGCTGTTTCCATCATGGCCGAATGGGGTTGCCAATGGCATCACTCTGCATGCTGGGAAGCTTGAGTCAAATATCTGCCTTCAGCAGTGCACCACTATACCAGCAAGAGTACTCTGAAGATCCTGAGCAGGAAGAATGGAAACAGCATGCTGACATACCGCATAGGAGCCCTGCATTTCACAATGTCTGAATTAGCCTTGGCCACTCACACAAGTCAACTTCTTAAAGAGCAAAATAGTAGCTGTATGCAAGTGGATACCCATTTGTGAATCATTTGCAATGGAATATGTTCTTAGCAATGCACCATAATGCAAGGAATAGATGTAGTGCTGCATCATGGTGCTACAGGTACACACATGCTATGAGTAAGCAAACTGGGCAAATGCTGTGGGGCCAATGTGAAATGTTGGAGCATAATGTGCTACAGCAGTAATGCACAGACAGAGTGGTAAGTAGCTTCATTAGCTTTATCAGTGCATTAATTAGCCCTTGTTAGTGCAATATAAAGCATTAGCACAATTGTCTACAGCACATTTCATTATGTACAATGTAAAAATAGAGGAATTTCAGAAAAGATTGTTCAGACTTATATCACCACAGAACTTTTGCCTGATAACATACCTCAGCATGAACAACAAACTCAGTGAATGCCAGTGGCAATAAAGCAGATTTTGTGGTGCACATACAATTGCTAACATATGCTACTGCCAAGGTACTGCACCATCTTTCTGTGGCTGTGAAAGGGGGAACTGTGTGCAATAGAAACATTATCAATTGCATCCTATAAGAGGTATAGGATTCAGAGTCTGGGCAGTATGCTGAGGCATGGCTATAATATGTAGATGGTGGAGGCTGTGACCATGGCTAAAGTATATAAATGTGGAGGCCATGCATAGCACTAATTTCAGCTAATAAACAAGTGCATAAAGGGGGACCCAAGGTATGCACATCTAACTGCATACCATACACACCCACTGACTGATGTCCCCCACAGGTGTACTGACATTGCCACTTAAGGGAGGCAGTATTTGGAAAAGCTCACTACCCAGGAGAATGAGGTACTACTGCTGGCCATCTACACATGTGATATACATCTCTTGGGCAAAGGTGCCTCAGACAAAAATTATCAGGACAAGATATGGCAGCAACTGGATGTGAATAATGTGGGATGCCTTAACTCATTTCCTCCAGTACAGCTCTTTTGTGTGTATACTTTAACTCCTAGTGGATGTCGCTTGAGCCTTTAAAACAAATAAGTCACCACCTTACAGTTCTAATAAATGCTTGTTGACAGACATCAAATATCAGTACAATTGTGCCATAGGTTCATAGGTTGGTACTAGGCTATCTGCCCTAGGGCCTATACATGCCTAGCCATAACAATTCCCTGGCTATTTCTTCCCACACTATTTACTTCCCTGGACCCCTGTCTAGCAGGGTGACTGACATGATCCCCGGGGTGAATTTTCTATCTCCCATCCAATCATCAAGGTTCCTCCTTTTGAAGTGGGTCAAAGAGGTGCTCTGCTTGACATGTATGGGCAGTCTATTCCAGAGTCTGGCGAGTCTCTGGGTCAGGAACCTGTCCCTCCAGCATGTTTTGTTCATTGTGATGACAAGGTTGAGATCCCTGGAGCATGTGTAGCATGTCCAACAGCTCTGGGTTTGACATGGGCTTGTATGTTAAGAAGAGATTGCCTCTGAGTAGACGATATGCGACAGAGTATAGGTGGAGTTTTTTTAGATGGTCAGCATAGGGCATCTGCTTTATTTATTTATTTATTTATTTATTTAAATTTGTTGACCGGGAGTGTCCGACTGGACGTAAGTTCATTTTCAGCAGAGGCCCGGGGAGAAAAGCTCCACAGTTAAAATAAACAGACAGTATTTACTTTGGATTACATAGTGATTAACAATTTACATAGCAATTACTTACAACATATTTACAGATGAAGAACATAGTACATCAGTAGACAACTAAAATCTTTATCTGTGAAGTGCATACCAGACATTAACAAATGTTACAAGAAGAAGAAGTTCGTGCTGTATAATAAGTACTGGCTTATGAGCATCTGAGCTTGCTATAATCAAGGCTTTAGCCCTGTGATTCTTTTAGTGAGGTATTTCTGTGGCATTCCCAGTTGTTGCAGCTGTCTTGAGAGGTACATACCAAATGGGCTATTGTATTCTATAATGGGTCTAATGAAGGATGAGTACAGTGGGACAATTACCTCCTTTTTTCTGGATGAAAAACCCTTAGTGATGAGGTGTGCCACATAGAAGGATTTCCTGACTGTTGTGGCAATGTGGTTATTGAAGGTGAGACCACTGTCCACCTGTGTCCCTAAGTCTCTTATCACACTTTCAGTGTTTAGTGTACTGCCACCTATGTGGTAATTCACAGGGTACATGTTATTTCCCAAAGGGGATAACTATACATTTCTTGGCATTGAGCTTGAGCCCATGGCTCTGGCACCAAGCATCTGTTTCTGTAAGGCCATTTTGTAGAATATCTACATAGTTTAGGGATTCAATAATGGCTCCCAGTTTGCAGTCATCTGCGAACTTTGTTAGCCAGATTCCCTTAGTGTTGGCCTGCACTTCAGAGAAGTAGATGCCAAACAAGAGCGGTCCCAGGACTGAACCCTGAGGTACTCCACTTGTCACTTGTCTGGAGCTGGATTTGGAGTCTGCTACTTTTACAGTGTGGGTTCTGTCAGTAAGCCAGTTGGCAACCCATTGAGTGACATAGGGATTAATGCCCAGCTTAGTAAGTTTATCTATGATTCCAGAGTGGGGGATGGTTTTGAAGGCCTTGGCGAGGTCCTGATAGGCTGTGTGGATCACCTTACCCTTGTCCATGGCTCTGGAGACTGATTCAAAGTCAATCAGGTTCAGGAGACAAGATCTGCCCTTCACAAACCCAAACTGCGTGGGGTCCAGTGTTTGAAGGTTGCCAATGTCATGTATACTTCAAGATAAAATATTCTGATGCCTTCTATGTAGCATGGTTTTTGAATTGTTAATGCAAGTATGAACAAGCAATATTTGATGCCTAGAGGCACTGCAGGAGATAACTGCAGAAATACCTGGAGGTGCACTCAGCTGTTAATGAGTTTTAATAGGTTTGTAAAATTTTTTGATGAAGGGGATACTGATGTGATACTCGTTCCACAGGAAAAGGCACAGGACTTTGCAAAAGACAGGTCCATTACCAACAGTGGACCACCAATGCTGGAGTTGCTTACTAAGGTTAAAGCTTTTTGATCTCACTTACCAGTCAGGGGGAATGGTCATTATTAGTTGGAGGAGGATTGGGATTTTGGAGCTGGTCTGAAACCAACCACTAGTGTGTGTTGGTCAACTAAGCACCAGATTGGCAATGTTTGTTACAGTACCCTATAAAACACTCCCCTGTATCTTTAAAGTAAAGGATTACCTAAGACCTACTTGCATATCTGTCCTTCCAGGTAATTCTGGTCTACAACTGCAACAACCTGTATGAGAAATACATCTGTCAATGTATCCCATAGCTGTATTTTAATTTGTAGCTATATATATATATATATATATATATATATATATATATATATATATGCCTCAGCGGGTTATAAGGCTATGTGTGTAAAGGCACACAATGATGTCATAGGTGTTCCTTCTTTAACAGGTTGTATTGATGGAGGGTTGTCCAGCACAGAAGGTCAACATAGAGCTGACATCAACAGGACACTTGAAGCTGATGATGATGGCCACATGCAATTACTGTGGTGAAATGACTCACTGGCTCAGTATGCAAGACCACAGGGGGAAGAGGCACTCACATCCATCATTACAGAGGACCTCTAGATGTATAAGCTGCGGAGACAGTTTCAACATGAGATGACAAACATCCTGCATCTGACAGTCTCTCATAGTTCTAACAGCATCTGTACCCAGAATGGGCACTATCTTTGAGGTGTGCATACCCACTATACAGAATAGATGTGGGATAGTTCAGTGCTAACATGACTTCAGGTTTATCCCTGATATGGCCACAACACCTGGCATAACCAATGTATGTGTGGTCATGTGGTCCAGGGACACCTGGCTGCTACCAGTAGCATTGTGGAGATGGTGACTTTGTCATGCTACTCACAGGACAATGTGTACCAAATGCACAGTGGCATGAAATATCGAGATAAGGAGCAGACAATGTTAGTGAGGTCACTGATGGTGAATGTTACCTTCATAAGTGCCTGCATGAGACACACTGCAGCTTTTATCTGGTCTACCTCCATATGAGATCCCTTGCATGGCCACAGGAGGGTCAAATGCTGAGAGGTCAGCCACAGACTGCCTCACTTCATACTTTGCAGACATTTAGTGAGATGGTATCACTGTCATCTCTGGGCACACAGCCTGCTACCTCAGTCATGGGCACTATCCAAGTTATGGAAAAGGTAGTTCCCCCAGCTCAGACACCTAGGCCTGAGACATGACTGTGCAGGGTCTCTGGACCACCCCATTCATTCAGTTAACAAATATCAAACAAAAATAATATAGTCAAATAAATAAAAATGTTCATCAGAGCAACCCTCAGTGACATAAAAATATGTCAAACCTAAGTACTACTCTACAAATTTGCTACAAAAAACAACATGCCATTAGGAAAAGCACGTTATTGCATTAAAATACTAAAATGATTACCCAATTACTGCATAAAATAACACAAAATCACCCATAAAAATTGAACCTTCACAAATGGAAAAATTAACCTACGCTTTAAAAATACATTAAAAATACAAACTGCTGAAAAAACTGAATAAATAGTCATGTGCGAAGAAGAAAGAACAAGCTCATCATCGTCAACAGTTACTCTACGGGTTGTAAAAATGAAGAATCATAAAGTAGTCACACATAGTTTACAAAATAAAGCAATTGTAAAGCATAACACAATGACATTCGAACCATCTCTTCCAATAAACTAGAGATGAAATAAATTTATAACATAAAATGTCTTCCATTTATAAAAATCACTCTTAGAAACAGTCACAAAGTGCCCTGTAAGCCCTTAGAAAGTAGATATCGTGGCTGTAAAGTCCACTTGACATGCTTTAAAAATCAATCAGTAACAGGTGTAATAAAGCAATTAATGAGATTAATACCAACTCCTAGGCCCAAGCCCAAACCTTCGCTAAGACTAAGCTATCAAAGACCAGATTAATTCCCAAGTTGACCGATGAAGACCATAAAACATATTTGAAAATAAATAAAATGTGTAAACACTTATATCCCCAACAAGTAAATATATACAAATCAAACTAAGTAGTAAAAAAGGAAAGTCTGAACAGAAAAATTATTCACCTTTCTTAAGGTAGTATCCTGAATGAAATGAGGCAATGAGGACTATTCATAAAAATATAATATGAGGTATAAAGTGTTTCTGTGAAAAAGTTAATTCATTAAAAATCACATTTAATTTTATTTATTTACTTGCCTACCTACTCTTTGATAACCGGGTTAGTGATCTGGTTGTTGGACCATATTCAACTAAAAACTGGGTGCAAGGACACACGTTTGCGTGTCATAAATGTGAGTTTAACAGAGATACTAGGAATTTTACACATAGAAAATTAGTGCCCCTTCAGAAAGTTACATATGACTTCACAGAGTAATAGTGTACACTGGGATTTTAATTCTGATATACAAATAGAAACATTTACTAAGTTGCAAAGGGTTTCATTCAGTTCTTACTAAAACATATAAGTGAAAGTCAAAGTAAACTTTATTGTCACTTTGATTCACACAAATGTTAACTGATCATTTCTTTGGGCTCAATGTGCATATACACTACATTTGATAATGTCATAATACACAAAATTCTATAAACACACATGACAAACACATCAATAATAAATACTTGCATTATTGCAGTGATTTAACAGATTGTCACTCATTACTAGGTTATTAACTTATTTTCGCTGGAAGAAATGCACGTAAGCAGTTGATTTAAGACTTACATTTATAGTGCACAGTAAGACAGTACAGTTTGATTACTGCTGACTTTGCTGTCTGGGTGCGGGTAAGACCTTGTCCCATATTGCACTATAGAGACTTTTCAGTATTGTTGCATTACTGCCTTAATGTCCATTGTACAGGCTACAGTTCCTGGAGTTCAGTAACCTGATTGCTAGTGGAAAGAAGCTGTTTCTGAATCGCATGGCTTTGCAGCGTATGCATCGAAAGCGCCTTCCTGATGTTAAATGTGAGAACATATTGTAAGCAGGATGAGTGCTGTCCCTGGTTATTTTCCTTGCCCTGCTGAGACATCTGGACATGTGCAGGTCTTGTATGGATGAGAGGGAGTTCCTGATAATCCTCTCAGCCACTTTCACTACCCTCTGGAGGGACTAGTGCTCAGAATCAGAGCAGCTTCCATGCCATACTGTAAAGCTGTTTGTTAGTAAACTTTTGATGGTGCCCCTGTAGAAGGTTGTGAGAGCCATTGATGGTAGGTTTGATCTCCTCAACCTTCACAAGAAGTGAAGTCATTGGTGCACCTTCTTAATGATGGCATTTATTATTTGAGAGTTCTTCTCAAAGATGGAAGCAAAGACTTTACTAAGACAGTGGGACATCACTGTGAGCATGATGTAATTGTGTCACTCATATACCATGGTGCGGAACTTGTGATGCATGTTTATATACCACAATGTGTAACTTGTAATGTATATTTATATACAATGGTGTGGAACTTGCAATGCATGCTTATATACCATAGTGTGGAACTTGTAATGCATGATTATATACCAAGGTGTGAACTTGTAATTCATGTTTATATACCAAAGTGTGGAACTTGTGATGCATATTTATGCAGCAAGGTGTGGAACTTGTGATGCGTATTTATATACCAAGGTGTGTAACTTCTGATCCATATTTATATACCAAGGTGTGGAAATTACAATGCATATTTATATACCAAGGTATAGAACTTGTAATGCATATTTATATACCAAGGTGTGGAACTTGTAATGCATATTGATATGCTAAAGTGTGGAACTTGTAATACATATTTCTATACCAAGGTGTGTAATGTGTAATGCATATTTATATAAAAAGGTGTGTAACTTACAATGCATATTTATATACCAAGGTGTGTAAGCTGTGTTGAATATTTGGCAAAGGGCAATCTTATTTTACATACAAAGATTTGCAAGTTGGGAAAGGAATTGTTTAGAGGATAGAAATGTAAATGTGACTATTTCACAAGTAATAATTAAATAAAGGTGTTTAAAAAAGATATGTCAGCCAAGAGTCTTATAGTTTGCTTTGATATTCTAGTAAGAGTGGATCTATATGAATGTTTACATTTGTACAAATAATTTTCATGAGTTTTAGTGAGAGATAAAAGCTCCCTTGCCCAATGGGGCAATCGAGGACAATTATTCTTTTTCTATAAGCCATATGTGATATGGTGCATTTGCACTTATGTGATATAGGAATATGGGGAGCATAGACACAACACTAGGCAATCAAGTGCAGGACCCACAAGATGCCTAGCCATATACACCCTTTCAACCACTTAATAGCACACACCTCTCTAATTGAGCAGGGCTGTACATGATAACTCTGGAGTAAACTTGTGTCTAAACATCCAGTCACCAATACTGAACTTAAAGATAGGCAAAATAGTACTATGCTTGGCCTGTAGAGTTAACTTATTTCATACGCTGGGTCCATATGTAAGCTAACATCATCCTTCACCAACACCTCTACAACCCCTTCTCAGCATGCACCCATCTCTTCCTCCCATAGCATCCCTTGTCCCCAACCTTCACCTTTCTCTATCAATCCCATCTCTATATCCACCATAAAAAAAAACTTCTCCTAAAATTAAAATTTGGTTCCAATGCCCCTTATGAAATTCCCTCTTACTTCCTAAAAGTAGCCACAGAAGTCATTGGTCTCCCTATCAGCATACTAATTAATCTGTCTATCTCAAAAAGCCAGGTCCCCCAGCTCTGGAAGAAAGCCTTTATTATTCCTCTACATAAAGGAGGTAATAATAATAATAATGACATTCCAAACCTCCACCCTATTGTTATCCTATCCCCTATTTCTAAGCTTCTTGAAAAATGTATCCACCAACAACTCTTACCCTATCTCATCAAGAAGCAACTTCTTACCCCCACACAGCATGGATTCAGACCCATTCATAGCACCTCCACTGCTCTCCTCTCCTTCTTTGAAACAATTAACAAAGCCCGTGATTCTGGCCATTTCATGTCCACCCTTCTCAATCACCTCTCCAAGGCATTTGACACTATTTCCTACAACTTGCTTCTTAATAAACTCTCCAAACTAAACCTATCCACTTCTTGTACTAAGTGGTTCTCCAGCTGCCTCACAACCAGACAAAAAGCAGTCAAATGGAATAAAGCCACTTCACCCTTCCTTAATACTCCCACAAGTGTCCCCCAAGGTTCCATTTTAGGCCCCCTACTATTCAATATATTCATTAACGACTTCTACCAAGCCATTCCAAACTCCAGCCTCATCCAATATGCCAATGATTCTACCATCATCTGCTCCTCCCCTTCTATCCCCACTCTAAATAAGCTTACCCAAAGTGCCTTCTCCTCTACTGAGCAGTGGATGCTAGACAACCATCTGGCTCTTAATGCAGCCAAAACTAAACTTATGTCATTCACAGCCTCCAAAACCTCCTCCCTAGATAAACACTCATTTATAATCACCAGCAAAAATAATACTCCCATAGAAATAGTCTCTGACACTAAACTACCAGGAGTGCTCATAGATGATCAACTAAAATTCAGCAAACATTTACAACTAAATATAACAAAAAAAAAAAAAAAACTTGGTCTGCTATACTGCCATAATAGTTACATATCTCCTTCCACTAGGGTCCTACTAGCCAATACTTATCTCATCCCATCCCTCCTATATGGTGCATCTATCCTCACCAACCTGCAATCCTCCCTCAAAACAAAACTCTCCTCTTGCTATAACAAGATATCAAAACTTGCAGCAGGTCACAGAGCCATTTCTCACCATTGTAATTCTCTTCAGCAACTAAACTGGCTTGAGCTACCTAACCTCCTCACTTATACCCAACTCATCCAAGCACACAAACTCATTTACAGCCCCTCTCTTTTCCCTCCCTAGCCACTACCTTTGAAATGTATGAAACAGAATGACTTCTAAGATCTAATTCCCAAAAACTAATTAAATTGCTCAAACCCACATGTCCAGCTGGGAATCACCTAATGTCCTTCTCTCTTGCACGCCTCTGGAATTCTCTACCATCTCCTATCCGCATCACCAGTAGTCTCTCCTCATTTAAAACCTTGCTGCACTCACACCTAACTTCACAATGGAAGTGCTCCTGTTCCCACCCTACCTAATCCTTCTAATACCACTTCCTACTCTCCTAGAGCTGAATACACCATCACTGCTTCCTATAATTCTATAGTTCTATTGAACTATTTGACCAGCTACTTAAATGTTACCCTATGCTGCTACTTTTGTGCAAAAAAAACAAAAAAAAGTTTTTTTATTGCTGTTTTACAGATGTATTCTATCATTGTTAACCTTTTCTTATTATATTTACTTTGTATTCCTATGAGATAATCTATAATATAAATGTGCAAGGTGTACTGTGTGTTTGTATTTTTCTGGAGCTTTTCTCCCAATGACTCCATTGAAAACGGGGTCCTTGTGGCTCAAATGGACTATCCTGGCAAACAAACTGCAAATAAAATAAATAAAAAAGGTACTATCCTTCCTGTGAGTCTTGCTTATTTGTTAGTGTGGTTTTAGTTCATTAGTACAGGTGTTTGTAGAACTATTGGCTTTGCAAAGAAATAGGAGGTGAAATATGAATGAGTCTTTCATGGCTTAGAAAGCAAGACAGAAGTTAACTATGAGAAAAATTGGTTTGTGAGTACAAGGAGAGCTAACTTGTGTGACCTTGTGGGGATGGTTGAAGGATTTAAGGCGTTTAATTTTCTTGGTTAAAAATTATTGGGATCTTTCCAGTTGAGTGACTTGCTTAGATTTGTATATACCATAGGGGGTAATGAGTTAGCTGATGGGTCTGTTAAGGGAAGAGTACAGCGTTAAGATGACGTCTTTGGAACTTGAAGATATTCCCTTGCAAATGAAATTAGCCAGGCAGAACAATTTCTTGAGTGATTGAAACATGATGATCAAATGTGAAAAAGTTGTCCACATAAGTGCCCAGTCTCTTATAACTTATCTGTTTAAAAGAGGAGTACCAATTATAACACATGAGATGAGAGCAGGTTTTTTGGATGTATGCTATTATACTATACTTTTTTACATTTAGTTTGAGACCATTTCCCACACACAAGTAATGTGCATATTCCAGCCTCATTGGAGTAATTTAGTTTCAGAAGATGAGCAGGTGTCCAGCTAGCAGTTATCAGCAAACCTGATTAATACACTTTGGGGGTATTGGCTTGTATGTCTGCAAAATAAATTCCAAACAGGAGAAAGCTAAGCATTGATCTCAGTGGTACCCCACTAACAACAATTTTACATTTAGATGGAGTACCAGTAACTTTCACAATTTGGACCTGTTGGATAGCCAATTTGCAATTCATTGGACACAGTAGGGATTTACGTTAACTTTGTCTGCATTTTCAACAATACCACCAGAGGGGATAGTGCCAAAATCCTTTGTCAGTAAAGATAAGCAGCATGCATGGAGTGGTCACTATCAAAAGACTCTCTATCCTTTCAAAAGAAGTTCAGGACCTTCTCTTCACAAAACCAAAAGGACTAGTGTCTAGATCAGTTAAGTTGCCTATATCTACAAATATGAGTTTTGTTATGATGCAGTCCATGACTTTGCATAAGAAGCTGGTGAGACTGATGGCTCTATAATTACCCAGACTGGTCTGAGGGACTACCCTTGTGTAGGGGAGTTACAGTTGCAGTTCTCCAGACATCAGGCAAAAGCATATGGATAGGCTGAGACTGAACAGTTTAAGTAGAGGTTCAGGTATTACATATACTTGGTAATGATGCCAGCGCAGCCTTGTATAGTATCTGGTCTGATATAAGTACTGGTTTTAGCCTTTGACAGAGACTCTAAGACTGGTTCCAATGTGCTGTCAGAGGAACCTACATTTTCTGGGACATTATTTATTTATTTATTTATTTTATATTTGTTAACTGGGAAATTCCAACTGGACCAGGTCCATTTTCAGCGGAGGCCTGGGAGAAAAGCTTTGGCATCAAGTTATACAAATACAGTACATCCAGCATAATACACAAAACAGGTTACATCATGTATGCTGAGCATAGTAATATAACAAGAAATTAATAAAACACTCCAGGTAAAAGAAGATATAGAACATAGGTAAAAGACAATGTCAGGTACAGTACATCCAGCATACTACACAAAACAGGTTTCACCATGCATGCTGAGCATAGTAATATAACAAGAAATTAATAAAACATTTGCTCTGAGAGTGTTGATGGAGAAGTACAGAGAAGGTCAGAAGGAGTTGCATTGTGTCTTTATGGACTTAGAGAAAGCATATGACAGGGTGCCTAGAGAGGAGTTGTGGTATTGTATGAGGAAGTTGGGAGTATCAGAGAAGTATGTAAGAGTGGTACAGGATATGTACGAGGGAAGTGTGACAGCGGTGAGGTCTTCGGTGGGAGTGATGGATGCATTTAAGGTGGAGGTGGGATTACATCAAGGATCAGCTCTTAGTCCTTTCTTATTTGCAATGGTGATGGACAGGTTGACTAATGAGATTAGACAGGTGTCCCCGTGGACTATGATGTTTGCAGATGACATTGTGATCTGTAGTGAGAGTAGGGAACAGGTGGAGAAGACCCTGGAGAGGTGGTGATATGCTCTAGAGAGAAGAGGAATGAAGGTTAGCAGGACTAAGACAGAATATATGTGTGTGAATGAGAGGGAGGATAGAGGAATGGTGTGGCTGCAGGGAGTAGAGGTGGTGAAGGTAGATGAGTTTAAATACTTGGGATCAACAGTTCAGAGTAATGGTGAGTGTGGAAGAGAAGTGAAGTAGAGAGTACAAGCAGGATGGAGTGGGTGGAGAAGAGTGTCAGAAGTGATTTGTGACAGACGAGTACCAGTAAGATTGAAAGGGAAGGTCTACAAGAGGGTAGTGAGACCAGCTATGTTATATGGGTTGGAGACAGTGGTATTGACAAAAAGGCGGGAGTCAGAGCTGGACGTGGCAGAGTTAAAGATGTTAAGATTTGCACTTGGTGTGACGAGGGTGGACAGGATTAGGAATAAGTATATTAGAGGGTCAACCCAGGTTGGAAGGTTTGGAGACAAAGCCAGAGAGGCAAGATTACATTGGTTTGGACATGTGCTGTGGAGGGATGCAGAGTATATTGGGAAAAAGATGCTAAGGATGAAGCTGCCAGTTAACAAGAAAAGAGGAAGGCCTAAGATAAGGTTTATGGATGTGGTGAGAGAGGACATGCAGGTGGTTGGTGTGACAGAGCAAGATGCAGAGGACAAGAAGAAATGGAAACAGATGATCTGCTGTGGACCCCTAATGGGAGCAGCTGAAAGAAGAAGAAGATTCCAGGTAAAAGAAGATATAGAACATAGGTAAAAAGACAATGTCAGTTATACATTGGTAAGAGAAGAAAATATATCCAGTAAGATCCTACAGTTAAGAGTACCCTTTCAGATGACCAAGCCTAGAGGGGATCAGAGATCCAGCATGTGATCAGAGAGGAGATTGGGGAGTTAATAGCAGTGTGGATAGAGTTATGTGATACAAGGGCATAACTAGGTACTAAGAAGATGTGATTTGAGGGAGTTTTTGAATATGGATGTGGAGGGAGCAGTGGACACAGATAGGGGAAGAGAGTTCCAATTTCTGGCAACGGTGTGGGAGTAGAGTGCTTTTCCTGCACTATTGTTAGTCTTGGTGATGGAGAGGAGAGATTTGTTCACTAGATCTTAGGTACCAGTTTGCAGTATAGACAGTAAGTAGGTTGGATAATGAGAGTTTTTTTTTTCAGGATATTTGAGAATATTGTAGGCTGTGCCCATCAAGTGATAGCTAAGTAGCTGTGGTAGCTCAAGCCATTTTAGTTCTTTTAGTGCAGTACAGTGATGGGTTCTATAGGTTGAGTTAGTGGCAAACTTGGCTATTTTATTGTAGCATGATTCTATTTTGTCTAGGTCACATTGTCTGATTTGGGTAAAGATTGGTGGTGCATATAATAGAGTTGAGAGGAGGTGGCTTTGTGCAAGAGTGACTCTTGCTTTTTGTGAGAGAAAGGACTTATGCCTGTATAAGGAGCCTAGCTTTTTGTGTACTAAGTTTATGGTATACGAGATGTGAGCATCAAAGTGGAGATTATTGTCTATTTCAATGCCCAGAAGTTTGGTGTGGTGAGAAGGGGAGATGGTGGTGCCGTCCTTAGATGTTATGGTAAAGGAGAGTTTTTTTATCTATTAGGGGTAAATAGTAGCAGTTTTATCTTTCTGGGATTTAGAATTAGTTGGATACCTGATATCCATTTTAATACTGAGTTAAAGGTATCTTGAGTGAGTGTATGTAGGGTGGTGAGAGATGAGGTGGAGCAGATCAGGGTTGAATCATCCGCATATTGTATGATTGTGGCATGTTGTGTAGAGCTATTGAGGTTATTTGTGAAAATAGAGAACAATAGTGTGCCCAGTATAGAGCCCTGTGGGAAGGGTCCTATGCGGGTCCTATGGCGTGGACAGATTTCCTTTCCACTGGACTGATTGTTGCTTGTCAGATAGGTAGCTTCTGAACCAGGCTATAGTAGAGCAGGTGAAGGATAATGATGTCAGTGAGTCTAGTAGAATGGAGTGGGAGACCAAATGCTTTTGAGAGGCCTAGGAAAAAGGCTGATACATATTTGTTATCATTCCTGTGAAGGTTTATATGATTAGTGAAGGACAGAAGGGCTGTGGTAGTGCTGTGATGTGGACGGAAACCGTGTTGTGTGGTAGATAGTAGATTGTGTTTGTTAAGAAATGTCATCACTTGCAAGTGGATACATTTCTCAAGAATTTTGGATAGGGGGCAAAGGATTGCAATAGGTCAGTAGTTGGAGAATTCGTAGGAGTTACCTCCTTTATGGAGAGGAATGATGTGAGATACTTTCCAGAGTTTGGGTATGTAGGATTCTAGTATGGAGCAGTTGATTAGGATGGAGACAGGATATGATAGGGAGTCACTAGCTATTTTTAGGTATGCAGCAGGTATGTTATCAGCTGCCAATGTGGCTGGCTTTAGTTTTAGAAGGAGTTTTTTGATATTTGAGGTGGGCACTGGTGATAGGCTGAAAGAGGGGGTGATGTGGGATAGGTTGGGTTGTGATTGAGGTAAACTGTTTTTGGTTATTTGACTGGACAGGGCTAAGATGGATTTAGTAAAGTGGTTATTAAACTGAGAAGCTATGTCTAGGGTATTGTTAGTAGAGCTGGGTGCTGGAGTAATGGTTTTGTCTGCCTTTAGTAGGGAGTTAATGGCATGCCAGAATTTTTGTGGATTATTTGAATATTTACTTTGGGCGCTAAGAAAATAGTTTTGTTTCTTTATTTTGGATTCAGCCTTGGCCTTGATTCTAAGCTGTTGATAGTATTGCCTGGAGCTAGGGGTTTTGTCAGTTTTCCAGATTTTCCAGGCTTTATCTCTGACTTTTAGTAAGGGTCTGGTGTTCCTACTTAGCCAGGGTGCGTAGTTGGCTTTAACTCTGATCTTTCTGCTGGGAGCTAGACTGTTAAGGATGTTAGAGAAGGTTGTATTGAAGTAGTCTACTTCCTGGTCTAACCCAAGTGTCCATAGTGGTTCCCAGTTGCAGTGGATTAGGACAGTATTTAGGTATTGTGGGATAAGGTTACGGTAGTCTCGTATGAGTTAGTAGACTACTGGTTTGGGGTGATAGGAGTGTTTGTGGAGTAGGAAAGTGAGGAGATGATCACTTAGGTCATCTGGGAGACAACCTACTGTATAGTTTTGTTTGGGATAGTTGGTTAGTGTCCATTCCAGTATGGATTCTTTCTTTGTTTTCTTATCTATTCTAGTTGGTTCTTCAATTAGTTGAGAGAACCCATATAGATAGATATGTGTAGAGGGGCTGCTGGAGTTACAGGCTGCCCAGATGGTGTTAAGGTCTCCTAGTAGGATTGTTTCCTGAGGTAGATTGTCCTTTGTCCAGTGTAGGATGTCTTCTATTATGAGTGAGTTGTTGCCTGAAGGTATGTAGTAGCATATTATATTGATCTTCTTGGCATTTCTTATGGATAGGACAGAAAATAGGACTTCAGCATTTTGAAAAGTGGGTGGTGTGGTGTGCAGGAGCTGGAGGTTAAGAGTGTTTTTAAAGGGAATGGCTCATCCTCCTCCTTTCCTGTTTGTTCTATCAGATCTAAGTGTATTATACCCTGGGGGGAGAAAGTCTTCATCTTGGATACTGGCTTTAAGCCAGGTCTCTGTAATGACGAGTATATCAGGGTTGTAGTGGGCTATGAATGCATGTAGGTCTGTTAGCTTGTTGGTAGTACTTCTTATGTTGAGATTTAGGATTATCAGGTCAGATGTTTGTCTGGCTGAGAGGTGACCTGGAGAATGTCACCAGAGGTTAGCAGAGTTTGTAGGAGTGTCAGTGGGTGCTTTTTAATATTAATTGTTTGTGAGCTTGGTCTATGTGTGTTTTTCTTAGTGTGGTGAGATGGTGACATTTTTGTTACTGAGTAAAATGTAGTTGCAAGATTTATGATTGTGGGGCAGATGTAGAAGTGTGAGTAGGTTTGAGAGGGTGGGCTAGTGTGGGTAGTGTGATAGGAGTAGTTGTACAGTGGTACGCCTGTTTGTAAGGAAGTTAGGAACTTTAGCGATAGTAGAGCTAGTGATAGGGATGTGAGTGTGGGTAACATGATACTACTTTGAGTGAGTAGTACAACTAGGATTCCTGGTTGGTTGTGTGTGAGGGTGGAGGTGTGTTGTCTGGGAATGTATTGTTGGAAATGGGATCAGTGTGGGATGTAATTGGATTGGAGGGTGGGGGGAGGTAGGATGAGTGGGTTAGGCTAGTTGTTAGGGAATTAGGGTTTGGACTACTGGTCAGGTGATTAGGGGTTAGAATAAAGGCAGAAGTAGTGGGGACAGGTGAAAATTGGGGGCAGGGAGGGCAGCGAGGGCGAACAGAGCAAGGCTAACACTGACTCCAAGTGTTTCTTTAGGCTTTGGTAAGTATGTAGTGTTAGCTTAAATGGTTATATGTTAAACTGAATTGTAAACTGAGTTTTTAACTGTATTTTAAACTGTATGTTTTAACTAAGTTATAGACTATGTTATGGGCACAAGAGTATAATTTTCTGACATTCTTAAAAGGATACAAAATTAATGCTAGGGCTAGTTACAGATGAAACAGGAGAGGTAATGAAATGCTATTTTATAGATTTGAGTATTTCTCAAAGGAAAATAGACTTTAGTTTGGGGGGCACTAACTGGAGGGTATTATACAGCTGTTTCTTCCTGGTGATGTACTCATCAGTACAGTGGTTTGATTAAGGAGCTATACAGCAGAATGTACTAATACACTCACTAACATTTTTTTAAGTTAATGCAGGTAAGATATTTTACTGTCTAGACACTTGAAAGTTAAGCACCTACATTAGCATTTAGTCTCTTTAGTTGCAGGACAAGTGTTTGTGGGTGCCCAGTGCTCAAGAGAGAAGTTTGAAATTTCCACTGCTTGTTATGGGGGGAAGAAACCTGCTTGACCTGATGGGTGGTTTGGATGGTTTGGATTACTGAAACAAAAATAGAAGAAAAATGTAAGAGAGCATTAGGTTAAAGCAGCACACACTGTGTGACCAGTCATATTGGACGTGGTTTAGCAATAGTCAATAACAAAATCATCAGGTAATGGTTATTTCTGCTTCAGCACCTGATAACATAAAATCTTTTCTTATGGCAACATACAAAAATAAAATGTAAATAATATATAAAGTAGCTCTCTACTAAATTAAGCAGGATACACTTTCAACATATTTAAACACTAGTCGATGCAGTTAGACAGAACAGTTAAATGCAACATGTGAAATAGCCCTTCTGCCTCTATAACAACAAACAAGGAAAACAGAACATATCTAGGTGCATATGTGACAGCAGTTCATTAAGCAGAATTATCCAAAGGCATCCTGCAGTGTTAAAAAATAACAGAAACAGATAGTATAAGCTGTTGTACTAACAGAGCAGGGCTAACACTGACTCCAAGTGTTTCTTTAGGCTTTGGTAAGTATGTAGTGTTAGCTTAAATTGTTATATGTCAAACTGAATTGTAAACTGAATTTTTAACTGTATTTTAAACTGTATGTTTGCACTAAGTTATAGACTGTGTTATGGGCACAGAGTAAAATTTTCTGATATTCTTAAAAGGGTACAAAATTAAATCTGGGGTTAGTTACAGATGAAACAGGAGAGGTAATGAAATACTATTTTATAGATCTGAGTATTTCTCAAAAGAAAATAGACTTTAGTTTGGGGGGGGGGGCACTAACTGGAGGGTATTATGCAGCTATTTCTTCCTGGTGATGTACTCATCAGTACAGTGGTTTGATTAAGGAAGTATACAGCGGAATGTACTAATACACTCACTGACATCTGTTTAAGTTAATGCAGGTAAGGTATTTTACTGTCTAGACACTTGGAAGTTAAAGCACTTACATTAGTGTTTAGTCTCTTTAGTTGCAGGACAAGTGTTTGTGGATGCCCAGTTCTCAAGAGAGAAGTTTGAAATTTCCACTGCTTGATATGGAGGAGACAATGCTGATAAGTAGAATAAGGTTAGAACTAAGTGTGTCCATATATTGGCCCTAGAAATAGAATATGCTTTATTTGCAATACTTCAGCAACAAAATATAATCACAAATGACCAAATACTAGACAAAAAATAAAAAAATAAGAAAAATGTGACTAAATTGAATATGCTGGGCATAGACAGAATGTAAGGAATTGGAGTAGCAGTTGACAATGTATGCTACTAGACCCCATGGGTTAAATGATTCAACTTCTTTGACTTGTGTCTTAAAAATGAAAGCTTTTAATTACTGATTTGTTTTATGAATAAGGGCATGTTTGTTGTGTTTATATATATATATATATATATATATGCACACATATGCATTTTTTATAATATATATTCTATTATTCTTCTTTATTTGATTTTCAAGTAATTTTGTGTATTAAGGATGATTTTTAACTATGGTTGGTTAACTGAAATTGATTATCTAATCAGGGGTGGAGATTTTTGCATTTATATATATGTGAAAGGCACTGCGATTAACTCCGATGAGGTCCTGCTGCACTAATAGGGGCAAAAGCCCTTAGTTCATTTTGATTCAATTGAATTTAAATGTAATTTCAACTGCAAGCTTGTGTATCTTGGTTGCACTCTGTTGGTCTGCCTGGCATTTACGGAGAAGAGGTTATCTTAGCATTCTGTTATACCAAGGATTTGTTGAGGCATTCATGTTGGCTTGGTGAAAGACTTTCTTTTGTGGTCCCTGGGTACATATTTATTTCTATATAGTATGATGAAAGGAGGGGTTGCTTGCCAAAAGTGGTGATACTCCATTTTTTAACATTTAGTCTGAGCCCATTTTTAATACACCGATAGTTTTCTAAGGGGAGTTCATTCTGAAGTGTTTAGGTGTCAGAGGGTGACTTAACAAACCACTCCTGATTTAAGGTCATGGTTCTCTGTTTAGAGATCTGAGAAGTAAAGTTCAAAAAGTAAAAGTCCCAGTAGCCATCCCTGAGGGGCCCTGCTTTTCACCTTTATACTTTCCGATGAGATGCCTGCAACTCAGCCAGTTTGCTGTTCATCTTACCATATATTGATTAGTTTTTACAAAGTTTAACTTCTGTATGATGTCATAATGAGGAATGGAGTCAAAAGTCTTGCCAATGTCAAGATGCACCAGGAGCACCACATGCCCACTGTCTATAGTTTCAGTACCTCTCAGTACCCTCCCTTTTGACAAATGTAACAGATTCAATACACAGGATCTACCTTTTCCAAAGCCAAACTGTTAAGTGTCAAATCTAATAAGATTCTTGATATCATTTGTTTATTAGGTCAATTGTAATATATACCATGGTTTTGTAGATGAGGCTCATAAAACTGATAGGCCTGTGATTACCTGAGCCATCTGTAAGGTAGCCTTTATGGAGGGGCATTGCCATTGCAGTGTTCCACTCTTCAGGGATGAAACCAATAGCTAAACATGTTAAAGAGTTTAAAGAGTGGTTTTGCAAGGGCATGTTCAACACCATTAATTAAGCAGGCAAACATATTATTAGGTCCCATGAAAGAAGTATTTTAGCTAGTGCTTTCAACGAATGATATTTAGAGATAAACTGGGGGAAGTAAGGGATTCAGACATATCTAGGCTTTGGATAGAAGTCTGTTCCGGGGTGTATGATACTAGATTTGCTTGCAAGAATTGGCAGTTTCTAGTGTAACAGAATAGAAAGTGCTGTTAAGAATAAGCCCAAAGCAATGTATGATATTGTTTCTAATTATGCTTGGCTTCAGGGGACAGCTTAAGTTCATGAGTCCTTTAATGGACCTAATAGTGTTTTTTTTTTATCTTTTTGAGATGCTTTTACTATTTTGCTTGAGAATAGGGGGTTTGGCTCTACTATATGCTTTAGTTTACATATTTTTTTTGTTTTTACAGAGTTTATTTATGGTGATAGGCCACCAGTGTGGGTTATTTTTTAATCCTCCATGATACTTGCTTATGGTAGAGACTGTTACTTCTATGCATTTTTGTAAATGGGTGTAGAATTCTTTAGTGAAAAATTGTTGCTGCTATATCAAGGCGAGGGATAGTGCAGTCATAAATGCATTTTGATATTTCATCACAGAGTGGGTTTAAGTTAACAAGTCTGTAGGCCTTATGTTTACTAGAGTTAACTGCAGGGGCTTTTGAGAATTAAAAAAAAGGTCACAAAGCCTTTACTAGAAAAGCTCACACAGACTCTGCCACAATTTGCTGTGATGGAAAGGTTAGTTTGTTTTTGCTTTCTTGTAGTTTGTGTTGCTTTATTGCTTCTTCTGTTTTGTATATTACGATTTATTTTCTTTAGAGTGTATGTTACTTGTAATTTGCTTTTAATTGCATGTTTAAACTAGGAAAGAGACCACAGCTGTGTCTCTTGTGAGTTATACAGAAATTAAGTTTTTCCCCACCCTCGCGTTCAGTTGCTTTTCTGTTTTTAAACTCAACTGTCTTTCTAGTTATTTGCCCGTTGTGTTAATTTGACCACATACTGTATCTTGTTCCCTGCCTTCTTTCATTGTATTTTGTTAGTAAGCACAAAATAATCACTTTGTGAAATTACTCCCCTTAAACTATTTACATTTATTGGCCATCCCACTGTATTCCATAGAATTAGAATACAAAGTGCCCACTCCTTCCAATCTGTCTTGATGTTTTAAAATTAATGGCTGTCCATTAGGTAGCTAAAGCCCAAGTTACCCCCTTTCATATCTAACTGCTTAGTGAACACAGTAACTCTTAGGGTGTTAACCCATTTTTCTATCTTACCTTTAAAATCTGCAACATCTTCTCAAAGACCACCAATTACTGAAGTGCCCACATTCTGCCTCTCAGAAGTCATCTTGGGATTAGTGCTTATATTTTGCTCTTGGTGAGAGGAGTATATGAACATTATTTCCTTGGGACCTCTGTAACGGATCCACACAGTCTACCTGTTTTTTGTTATGCCTCAAGCCACATACCACTGTGTATGTTTGATTATCTACCTCACTGTATGCTGCTAATATTGTAACAATACAATATGCTTAAGAGCAGGCCTTGCTCACTGATTACTGGTATAACTGAACTTTTGTTGACCTGTATCAGCCTAAAAGATGTTTACCAGAATGTTGGAGATTCCAATGAGGAACTATATCACAAGTTGATGAGCTAACTGTTCTTTAGAAAAGAAAGGGAAGTAAGGCATAAGACCAGACATTACGAAACTTGTTTACAACTTAGGAAATGATCTGTAATTTTCTAAAATATTCCATCAACTCATGATAAGCTTGTGATCTATATGTCATTAGTTGAACCTATTGACCTTATTGTTTGTTCAAGACTATAAAAAGCTCAAAGGCTAAAATGGAAATCATCATCATCCGGATTTGATCACAGCACCAGCCTGAACTGAGCATAGAGCCATTTTGCCAGTGTCGGCCTTGCCTTGACTGAACAGATAGCTGCACTGAATAGGATTGAAGTCTCCCTATCAGTGGCAAAGATTATGTTGTTTATGCATATGCTTGCAAGTACATGATTTATTCATTTTTTTCTGTTTATCTAGTAAGTTTTTGTTTAATAAATGAAGTTTGAGCCTTGGTGTCTTGTGTCATTTCTAATTCTGTATTAACCTTAGACTTTAAAGTAATGGACTAGTTCAACCTCTGATCACCAGAAAGCCTAATAACTACATCATAGGTGCCAGTCTAGAATTTGTACTTATATTTTGCTCCTGGTGAGAGAAGGACCATTGTGCATAGAGTCCTGACTCGTTCTGGTTGGGAAGTGAGTGTTTGTGCTTGACCTTCCTGATTAGTCTGGCTGCTATTCAAGGCATCTACCAGGAAAAGGCTACAACAAGCCTGTAGCCCCTTACATCATCTGGGACAAGACTATGCTGTGGCCTGCTTCTCATCTTGGTATTGGTAGTGAAGCTGTGCTGAGACCAACACTAGTAGTAATCAGGCAGAAGCCATTTAGGTTGATCTCCTCTTTTTCTCATTCTTGATAGCTTAATTCTTTCTTTTCAGAAAGTACTGTTTGATTTGTTTCTAACTTCAGAATATATGCCTAAATACTTTGCCCATAAATCATTGGTTTTGCTTATTAGCTCCCCTCAAGTGCTTGGCAGTGTCCTGTACAGCCACAGATACCTTGAGTTGACATTTTTGCTGTAAAGACACCATTGAAATTTTACAAATACATAGTTGCGCACAGGACAACTAGTTTGCTGTGATGAGTAGTGTCCCCAGAGCTGCAAACTGGATACTCCTAACATTACTTAATATTCTCACTCCATCTGTCTTATCAATAAAAAAGGGTCTGTTGTCAAGAATATGAACTTTCTCACTATCTCCGTTACAAGCTTGGTAGATATGGGCATCCTGAAGCAATGTAGAAATGGCCTCATGTTTACTGACAACCAGTTAATTCTCAAACAAACTGACATGGTATGTAAGACAGGGATTTTCACAATGTTACTGAAGGCAAAGCTCTCACAAAAAAGTACTCTTAATGTCAATAAGGTTGTCAGTAGTACACATACAGCTCAGCAAGCTCCTGCCTGGTGCCCTGCAGAGTTCTACAGCATTAGAGAGACAAAGAGAGACTTTGGAGTAATTATCATTTTTCTGCATTTTCTTGCTGCCTTTAGCTAATTCTGCCTAAAATGCAGATTTTCTAGAGTTTCTGTGATTTAAAAAGTTTGTTTCAGCTACATATTGTCCTTGTTTTACTGCCTGCACTTTAACAAAGTCGTTTTTGTGTTTAAATTACCTGCTAAACTGTTGTAGGCTACACACTCAAGTGTGATAGCCATTTCTGTGCATTTAAAGTGTTTTTTTGATTGTATCGGATTTATTTTTCTGAAAAAAAAAAATACTTGTTTTCCCATCTTTCTAAGATAGTATAGTCCAGGTTTCAGGTTAGTGCTGAATTCTGGGCTGTGTTACAAGTTTCTGTGTTTGACCATACCTGCTATAAAACCCGCATTTGTGAGGTTTTTGCACTAGTATACAGCTCAGCAAACTCATGCCTGGTGCCCTGCAGAGTTCTACAGCAGCAGAGAGACAAAAGAGAGACTTTGGAGTGATTAACTATCATTTTTCTGCATTGTCTTGCTGCCTTTAGCTATTTACACCTAAAATGCCGATTTTCCAGAGATTCTGTGATTTGAAAAGCTTGTTTCAGCTACATATTGTACTTATTTTACTGCCTGCACTTTAACAAAGTCGTTTTTCTGTTAAAATTACCTGCTAAACTGTTGTAGGCTACACACTCAAGTGTGATAGCCATTTCTGTGCATTTAAAGTGTTTTTTGATTGTATCTGCTTTATTTTCTGAAAAAAAAACAAAAAAAAAATACTTGTTTTCCCATCTTTCTAAGCTAGTATAGTCCAGTTTTCAGGTTAGTGCTGAATTCAGGGCTGTGTTACAAGTTTCTGTGTTTGCCCATACCTTACTTGGATAGAAGGAAATTTCTCTGTTCACTGTGAGAGAGGGAGCTTTGAGCAGCCCATCTGTCCCTGGAGGAGTGGTTTCAGCCCAGAAATTAGTAGCTTATTGGCCAGTTGGGCTAATTTCTATCTCTTTCATTTCCCTGCTATAAAACCTGCATTTGTGAGGTTTTTGCACTAGTATACAGCTCAGCAAGCTCCTGCCTGGTGCCCTACAGAGTTCTACAGCAGCAGAAAGACAAAAGAGAGACTTTGGAGTGATTAAGTATCATTTTTCTGCATTTGCACACTGGGCAGCGCCGGTTAGCTTGGGTATAACTATGCCCGGCTCCACAAAGTCTACTCTTAAATTTTTCCCTTGGAACTAGACAAACTTTCAATTTAAGCACTCAAATCATTCACTTCTCATCCCGGCACTTGCTCATAACTCATATCAAGCACTAATAAACCTTAGCACTAGACCCCCTTCTAATCTAAAAAAGGACAAGGCTCTCTATTCAACCTTACGAGCCAATCAGTAAAACAGTTCACTGTATCTATCCAGGCATGTCCAAAGGGCAGTTTCAGGTGTACTTTCCGGTCCAACTGGTGAATCTGGGCATTTTGAGGCAATGTTACAATTGCCTCATGTACACAGACAGCTCTCTCCTCCTTCCACCAAACACTAATACATGCGAGAGATGCAGTTATACAACCAAACTGGAGGCTAAGCTCTCTCAACCCAAGACTGGACCAGGCAGTCAAAAGGAGAAGGGAATTACTTGCATCTCACCACTAGTCTCACATAGAACTATGAAACCAGCACTGGCAAAAAACACACATAAATACATGAAAACATACTCAGAGGCTCTAAATAAAAATCTGCAAAAGCAACAGAGACTTCCAAAGCAGATGTCCAAGCAACCTGCAACCCCCAACACAAACCATGAAACACATACTTCACAAAACCAGTGTGCCACGCAATTACACCCCTTAAGGCAAAAATATACCCAACACACTAGTAATAGGTGACTCTATAGTCAGGCACACTGACATCCCACTCACTAGACTGAACAATGAGAAGGTTACTGTTAGCTGTCTGTCGGGTGCCAGGATCCACCACATAACACAAGCACTCAGGTTACTCCAGAATAAGTACAAATATGACTCTGTCATTGTCCATGTTGGTGTGAATGACCTGAGCCATACCTCACTGGACTACATGAAAAGAGATATGGAGGAGCTCTCTGATCACGTAGCCTGGGCCAGTATGACCCTGACCCTGAGTAGCATCCTGCCCTCACCAAAAATGATACCATGGTATAGAGAAAAAATTATCAATTTCAACAATTGGCTAAGCTTCTAGTGTCATTCCAAGGGGATCCAGTGTCTGTCAGCCTGGGATGACATGCTCGACAAGCCACACTGCTTCGCTAGAGATGGCTTGCACCTGTCACCCTTAGGCTTTTGAATACTGGCCAAGGCTCTTGCCACCCCCCATAGTGCCTTTTTTAGGCAAGGCTCAAAAGACAAACCCACCGCCGTAAATAGCACAAGTAACAAAAAACTGAGGGTAATGCTACTCAATGCCAGAAGTCTAAACCTCAAAATGCACGCACTCGAGGCACTCTTCAGTATGGAGAAAATCGATATATGTGCAGTAACAGAAACCTGGTTTAAGGCTCCAGAGAGCACCCCAGCACTACCAGGCTACAACTCATACCATACATTTCGGCCACAAAACCCGGACCGAAATACAAAGGGTGGGGGAGTATCCATATTCATTAAGTATACCCATACCTCCAGATTAGTGGCACAGCACAATGCTTCAGAGATCATCCACGTGCAACTAACAATGGGCAAAACTGCTATTCAAATTATAGCTAGCTACAGATCACCCACCATGTCCCAGGACCCCCACTCCGCATTCCTGGAAACACTGGGAAACATAAAGGTCCTACCAAACACCCAGATATTGGGTGATTTTAATTACCCAAACAATAACTAGGAAAACTACTCAAGTACAAACTCCCTTGCCCAACATTTCCTAGAACTTATAAAATCAAATGCGCTGGATCAACTGGTCAACACCCCCACCAGAGGTGACAATATATTAGACCTGGTCATCATAAACATGGGCGACCGGTGTTCCACACCAGATGTCAACCCCTCACTTGTTAGACCCGACCATAAACTAATCACTCTGGATATCCACATTCCACCACCACCCCCAGTCAAAGAAACCACCGTGAAAAACTTTTCAAAAGCAAATTTCACGTTACTTAAGACCGAGGTGGGAAGTCTCGAAGCCCCCATGCTAAAGGATAATGCTGTCCAGGCTGCAAAATCCTTTACTAATGCACTCTACGGGCACCTACAAGAATGCATGGATTGTGCTATCCCAAACAAAGCCAAGACTCACTCCTCCAAGAAAAGGAAACCAGTCTGGTGGACCCTTGCCATAAACAAGCTATAGAATAGAAGGAGGAAACTAATACAGAAAAGAGTAACATCCCAAGAAGGGAAGACATCCCTGATCAGTATCAGCAAGAAACTAAGTTCCCTCATAAAATCATCCAAGGCTAGCTTCAAAAGAAAAATTGCCATGGACTCCAAAGATAACCACAAGGCATTCTTTAGCTATGTCAAGAATCTAAGTGGAAATTCTCAGATCTGCTCGGAGTTAGTGCAGAATGGCACAAAATACACTGAACAGACCGATATAGCCAACATCCTGGCAGACAGGTTCAGTGCAAACTTCACCCCCCTCTCTCCCTGAAAAGGGCCCATAACTGTACCAGAAGAATGTAGTGCCCCTGAAATCACAGACACTCAGGTTAAAACAGCCCTCTCCAAAGTCAAAAATACAGCATCAATGGGTCTGGATGGTGTCCCAGGCTGCATCCTACATAAGCTCAAAGATGAACTAACCCCTCACCTAAACACACTGTTTAAAATCAACCTCTCCACAGGCTACATGCCCACAGAGTGGTGCACAGCAATGGTTATTCCACTCCACAAAGGTGGAGACCCTGGGAACTATAGCCCTATAAGCCTGACTAGCTTGGTCTGCAAAGCTATGGAGCGCATCATCATGGATCTCATTAACAGAGACATTGGGAACTTCCAAACACTGGACCCTACTCAGTTCAGCTTTGTTAAGGGCAGATCATGCCTCCTAAACCTGGTGGACTTCTTTGAGACAGTTACCAAGGCTATAGATGAGAGAAAGGTGGTCCACACAGCCTACATAGACCTCGCAAAGGCCTTCGACACCATTCCCCCACTCAGGTATTATAGACAAGCTTATCAGCCTGAATATAAACCCCTATGTCACGAGATGGGTTGCCAACTGGCTCCCGGACAGAACCCACATGGTAAGAGTTGCGGGAGCTAGGTCTGACTCTAAGCCGCTTACAAGTGGTGTTCCCCAGAACACAGTCCTAGGACCCCTCGTGTTCAGCATGTACTTCTCAGAGGTACAAGCAAGCACAGGAGAACTATGGCTGACCAAGTTTTCAGATGACTGCAAACTAGGGGCTATAATTGACTCTACGGCTGACACAGACACCCTCAAAAAGGGTCTCACTGAGACAGATACTTGGTGTCAAAACCATGGCCTCAAGCTAAATGCCAAAAAGTGCATAATCATCCCCTTTGGAAAAAACAAAGTACCTACAAACTACCACATAGGTGGTAGCCCCCTAAATATGGAAGACGTAATAAGGGATCTGGGGACCCAAGTAAATAGTAACCTTTCCTTTGATAATCACATTGCCAAAGTGGTTAGAAAATCCTTCTATGTGGCCCACCTAATCACAAAAAGGTTTGCATCTAGATCGAAAGAGGTCATTGGGCCCCTCTATGCATCACTCAGCAGACCCGTCATAGAGTACAATGCCCCATTTGGGATGTGCCTTACAAGACACCTGCAACAATTGCAAAGACCACAGAGGTACCTCACCAAGAGGATCAATGGCCTCAAGCAGATGCCCTCTGCAGCTCGACTGAACAAACTCCAGCTGTACTCGGTTGCATACCGTCTACTCAGAATTGATCTCTGCCTGACATACAAGGCCATGTCCGACCCAGAATTGATGGACATGCTCCACCTAAAGAAAACCATATCCCCTCGAGCCACACACTCCAGGGATCTAAACCTCACCACAACAATAAATAGGACATGCTGTAGGGATAGATTCCTGTCCCTGAGACTTCCCATGCTCTGGAACAAGATTCCAATCTACATTAGGCAGAGCTCCTTGCTAACCCTCTTCAAGAGAAACCTTGATGAATGGATGGGAAACAAAAAATTTACCCCAGGCATCACTTCAATGGCTCTGCTGAACAGAGGCACAGGGAACTAATCTAAGAGGGCAGCGAAAGCCAACACATTCTAGCTAGGCTTATAAATGCCTTCGGGCAGATAGCCTAGAACTTACCTATGAACCTATGAACCTATGCTGGACCCATCACACACAATTCAAAGCAGATACATAAACCCACATATGTTGAGGCACTTAAATGTAACCTTCCTAATCCCCAAAGACCTCCTAGATGAAGTACACATAACAAACACCCTCAACTACTCTGAATGCACTCTTTCAAAACAACACCCACGTCAACACATACAGCCACATCTCATGGAGCCTCTACTTCTAAGCCCTTAAGGCAAGGCACCACACAATCCAACATTCTACTCATTGGAGACTCCATTCTGAGACATACAGCTGTCCCCCTGTCCAGGAGGAGTAAGGAGAAAGTCACGGTCAGTTGCTTATCAAGGGACAGGATCTCCCACATTACACATGCACTCACATCATTGGACCACAAGTACTAGTATGACTCAGTCATAGTCCATGTGGGTGTAAATTACCTGAGACATACCTCCCTAGACTATATGAAGAGAGATAACGTGGATCTCTCAGAATATGTGTCTCAAGCTAGTATGAGCTTAGCACTGAGGAGCATTTTACTTTCTTTGAGGATGATGCCACAATATGAACAAAAGAAGGCTGACTAACAATTGGCTTAGCTTTTGGTGTCATTCTAAGGAGGCACAAATTTTTGTCAGCATGGAAGGAGATGGTCAACAGACCATGCTGCTTTACCAGGGATGATTTGCACCTCTCCCCTCTAGGCTTTCGAATAGTGGCTAAATAATTGTCTTCCCCCATAGTGCCTTTTTTAAACAGTGCAAAACTGAAAGTACTTCTGAAATAGAAGATCAAAACCAAGAAATTCTAAGGGTGCAACAGCTCAATGCTAGGAATCTAAATAAAAAATTCCACTCCCTAGAAGCTGTATTCACCCTAGAGAATCCTGACGTCTGCACAGACACCAAGACATGATTTAAAACCATGGGGAGCACACCAACAGTGCAAAGTTAAAATGCCTTCTACACATTTAGACCAGCTACTACACAGACAGCGACTTAAGGTAAAGGTGTCTTGATTTACATCAAAAATAAATATACCTCACAGCTAGTCAAACAAGACAATGCACTTGAGCTTTTCCTTATTGAAATCACCATATGCAAAATCCAATACCAATTTCTTACAAGCTGTAGGTCCCCTTCTATGAACCAAGAAACCCATACCATGTATATAAAATTATTGGAAACACTCACTATCCAACATAACAACATATTCATGGGCGACTTTAATTACCCCACTATTAACTGGGAATCATATAAGACACCAAATGTAAGATCACAAATATTCCTGGATTTTGTAACTCCTGGGACCAGATTGCCAATGCACCAACAAGGGGTGCAGCCATACTGGATCTGGTCCTCACTAATACTGGTGAGTGCTGCATACCCCCTTGTTTACTGTCTTCTCTGGTAAGGTCAGACCACAAAATGGTCTCCTTTAAAGTAAAAATAAAACCTAGAACCCCAGCTAATCCTGGAATATTCAAGAACTACTCTAAGGCTAACTTCCTACTATTAAGTCATAACATGGCAAAATTTCAAGCCCCTATAAACCCTAAGAACACTGCTGCCTATATGGCACTGTTCACAGAAACTTTATACAGGCATGTTAATAGCTGTATAGAAGCAGCTGTACCCACAAGGAAAAAGTCCAGAACTAACTCAAAAAACAAGCCACCCTGGTGGAATCACAACATCAATAGCTTGTATAACAGAATGAAGAAAATCATATAAAAAATTAGGAGGTGCAACACCCAGCAGGATAAAAGCACTCTCATCATAGGTTCATAGGTGTTTAGTAGGCTAACAACCACAAGGGCCTTTTTAAGCCTAGTCATGCATCCCAAATCTCTGACAAGTTCTGATACCCTTGATGAGTGTAAGCATGGGCCTGGGAGATGAACCATTTACAGGTTACCTGTTTACATCAGAGACACAGGTGCCAAACCAGGAATGAATTTCCAGTTTCCCATCCAATTGTCCAAGTTGCACTTGAGTTGGATGAGGGAGGAACTCTGCTTCACATGGATGGGGAGCCTATTCCATAGATGGAGTAGTCTCTGGGATACATACCTATATCTCCAGCCGGTCCTATTTATATCACAGGCAAGGTTTAAATCTTTAGAATGGGTAATTCTGGTACACTTTGTTTTGTGGATATGCAGAAGGTCCATTAGAGTGGGATCTGACAATGCCCTGTATGCCAGGCATACATCTCCCCTCAAAAGCCTGTAGGAGACAGGATGCAGGGATAAGGCCTTGAGGTGGTCTACATAGGACATGCACCTTATGCCCTGTATTCTTTTAGTGAGGAACCTCCGTGGACATTCTAGTTGTTGGATATGCCTCGTTAGGCACATACCAAAGGGGGCATTGTACTCAATGATAGTTTGGATGAATACCGAATACAGTGGAACAATGACTTCCTTGGAATTAGATGCCATACCTTTATTTATAAGTTGTGCAACATAGACCCACTGTAGACATGTGATGATTAAAGGCTATGTTACTATGTATGTGTGTCCCTATGTCTCTGACTACTGGGTCAACTCTAAAGAGTGTGTTGTCAATATCATAGTTACCAGAGATGGATGACTTCCCAAAAGATACTATTATGCATTTCTTGGCATTTAGTTTTAGTCCGTGACTCTGACACCAGTTGTTTGTCTGTCATGCTCTCCTGAAGAACATTTGTGTTCATGTGAGATTCAATGACAGCTCCTAATTTGCAATCATCTGCAAATTTAGTCAGCCAGAGACCATTGACATTCGCCTTGACTTCTGAGAAGTAAATGCCAAAAAGGAGCTGTCCAATGAATGATCTCTGAGGGACTCCACTTGTGACTGGCCTCTTTGTAGAGGTGGACTCCTCAATTTTAACTTCCTGGGTTCTGTCTTTGAGCCAGTTGGCTATCCACTGGGTGACATACGGGTTTGTACCTAACCTCCTGAGGTTGTCAACAATGCCTGAGTGGGGTATTGTGTCAAATGCCTTGGCCAGAACAAGGTAGGCAGTGTGAATTATTTTGCCCTCATCCATTACTTTGGTGACCCTCTCAAAGATGTCCACCAGGTTGAGTAGGCATGGTCTACCCTTTACGAAACCAAACTGGGTTGAGTCCAGTGTCTAGAGGTTTACTATATCTCTATTGATCACCTCCATGATAATTCTTTCCATGGCTTTACATATAAGACTAGTGATACTTATGGGGTATTTAGTTTCCAGGGTCTGTAGAAGGCCCACCTTTGTGCAGAGGGATGACTGTTGCCTTTCTCCATTCATGAGGCATGAAGCCTGTTTGGAGGCTACAGTTAAAAAGTAATTCCACAGGCTCTGATAGGTCAAGTTTCATGGTATTTAGACGGAATCCTGGGATATTGTCTGGGCCTGCTGATACAGTGTTCTTTGTCTTAGAGAGAGCATTAAGGACCTGTCCCCTAATGATAGTAGGGGAAGGTATATTGATGATATTTTCTGAAGGAAGGTTGAGGAGGAGAGAGGAGTAAAGTTGGAGCTGAATCTCCCAGACAGGAGGTTTGCTATATCTTCTGGCTCAGTATAAGTGGCTCCATTTACAATGAGCTCTGCACACAATTGTGTATTGCCTTTGAGGTTGCAGACATAGCTAAAAAAATGCTTTGTGGTTGTCCTTGGTCTGGGAGGCCAAACTTACCTCAAATTTGGCTTTAGTAAACTTTATTTGTCCTCTAAATTCTTTGTTTAGTTTAATGAGAGTGCTTTTTATCCTGCTGGGTGCTGCACCTCCTAATTTTTGCCATAATTTTCTTCCTCCTGTTATACATCCGACTGATTTTGTGATTCCACTAGGGTGGCTTTTTTTTTTAATTAGTTTGGTACTTCTGCCTGATGTGTACAGCTGCCTCTATACAGCTATTAACATGCTTGTACAGAATTTCTGTGAACAGTTCTGCATAGGTAGAATTGTTCTCAGTGTTTATAGGGGCTTGAAATTTTGCCAGGTACTCACTTAATAGCAGGTTAGCCTTAGTGCAGTTTCTGAATAATCCTGGTTTAGCTGAGGGTCCAGGTTTTATTTTTACTTCAAAGGAGACCATTTTGTGGTCTGACCTTATCAGGAAAGGCATTACAGTAGGGGGTGTGCAGCACTTGCTCATATTAGCAAGGACCAAATCCAGTATGGTTGCAACCCTGGTTGGTGTATTGACTAACTGGTCCAGGGAGTTTTTATTTAGAAAATCCAGGAATATCTGTGCATAAATTAAACAAACACCTCAGGGGACAAATAAAGTCTGTCAAAGTCAAATCTGAGGTAAATTTGGCCCCCAAGGCCCAGAACAACTACAAGGCATTCTTTATCTATGTCTGTAACCTCAAAAGTAATACACACTTGTGTGTAGAGCTCATTGTAAATGCAGCCACCTATACTGAGCCTGAAGATATAGCAAACCTACTTGCCAAGAGATTCAGCTCCATATTTACCCCTCTCTCTCCATCAACCTTCCCTCAGGAAATGCCATCAAATATAACCCACCCCCACTCTCAGTAAGGAACAGGTCCTGAATGCTCTCTCTAAGGCCAAGAACACTGCATCAGTGGGCCCAGACAATATCCCAGAATGCCTTCTAAATAGCACGAAGCATGATCTATCAGACCCTCCGGAATAGCTATTTAACTGTAGCCTCCAAACAGTCTTTGTGCCTCATGAATAGAGAAAAGCAACAGTCATCCCTCAAACATGGGCCAGCTACAGACCCTGGAAACTACAGATCAATAAGTGTCCCTAGTCTCATATGCAAAGCTATGGAAATAATTATCAGGAAAATGATCAGTAATGAAATAGGAAACCTCCAGACACTGGACCCAACCCATTTTGGTTTCACCAAAGGCAGGTCATGTCTACTCAACCTGGTGGACTTCTTTAAGAAGGTCACTAAAGCAATTGATGAAGGCAAAATGGTTCACACTGCCTACCTTGACCTGGCCAAGGCATTTCACACAATCCCCCACTTGTTGATAAACTGAGGTTGAGGTTAGGTACAAACCCTTATGGAACCCAGTGGATAGCCAGCTGGCTCACAGACAGGACCCAAGAAGTTAGAACTGGGAAGTCCACCTCTACAAAGAGGCCAGTCACAAGTGGAGCCCCTCAGGGATCTGTTCTGGGACTACTCCTTTTTGGCATTTACTTCTCTGCAAATTAGGAGCTGTCACTGAATCACTCACCAGCACAGATGTTCTCCAGATAGGGTTGACACAGTCAAACAACTGGTACCAACACCATGCACTAAAACTAAATGCCAAGAAATGCATAGTAGTATCCTTTGTAAAGTCATCCACCCCCTCATAACTATCATATTGACAACACATCCCTAAGACTTAACCCAGTAGTCAGAGACTTGCAGAAGACAGTAATCTAGCCTTTGACAATCACGTCTACAATAGTGAGGAAATCATTCTATGTTGTCCAACTTATAAACAAAAATATGGCATCTAGGTGCAAGGATGTCATTGTTCCACTGTATTCAGCATTCATTGGACCTATCATTGAGTACAATTCTCCCTTTGGTATGCACCTAACCAGGCATATCCAACAGTTAGAATGTCCACAGAGGTTCCTCATTTAAAGACTACAGGAGTAAGTCACATGTCCTTTGCAGACCGCTTCAAGGCTCTGTCCCCGTATTCTATCTCCTACAGACTGTTGAAGAGAGATCAATGCCTGGCCTACAAGAGATTGTCAGACCCCACTTTGATGGACCTCCTGCATATCCACAAAACAACATTACCATAATTACCCATTCTAAAGACTTAAACCTTACCTGTGATATAAATAGAATCTGATGGAGAGACAGATATGTATCTCAGAGACTACCCCTTCCCTGGAACAGGCTCCTCATCCATATGAAGCAAAGTTCATTCCTAACAAAATTCAAGTGTAACTTTGAAATTGGATGGGGAACAGGAAATTCATCCCTGGTTTGGCACCTATGTCTCTAATGGACACAGGCAGTCTGTAAATATTTAATTTTCCAGGCGCTTGCTTGTAAATGTTTCACCTCTCAAGCCCCTGCTTACACTTATTAAGGGTTCCAAAACTTGTCAGTGATTTGGGATGCATGACTAGGCTTAAAAAGGTCTGTGTGGTCATTACCCAAGTAAACACATATGAACCTATGAACAAGTTTGTGTTAAGACTTCACTGTGGAAGGAGATACCTGAGGAGTAGTGGAAGAGATAGCCATATTTGTAAGAATTGGGTCAAGAATGCTATGACATTTAGTAGGTTTATTTACCAACTGCTCAACAGAGTGTTTGTTTAATATACTTAGGAATTTCTGGGCATATCCTTCATTGGAGATATTGGTGCCCTGGTTTATTGAAGGATCATTAAAGTTCTAGAACAATGCAGTTTTAAACACTGAATTACTCTTATGTGGTCATCAGGAGACAAAGAATGTACTCTGTAACAAGCTGTTGATAATTAATCATATCTAGAATGGTCTGTCATTCACTGACCTTAGTTTGTGGGCCCCTGAAGATCTTTATCTATGTAAAAAATAACTTAAGAGCAAGTAAAACATACACAATTATTGAGTGTTATCACAGATGACCAGATGAAATTCGACCACCATATAGCACACATGGTTAAAAAAACATTGAAAACTACACACATTTGTGCAAGAGTAAAAATCTGTCTCACTGACATACCTGAAAGACTCACAGCTTCTACATTTTTCTGCCATTTCTGCTCTATGCTGTCCCAATTTTCACTAACATTAAAGTCTCACAACTGTCCAAAATTAAGCATTGTGATAATAAAATTGCAGTAAACTGTAACAATCAAACACACCAATGCCCAGCACTCATCAAATTAAACTGATTAGATCTACCACATCACCTAGCTCTTTCTCGGCTAACTACAATATACAGACTTTGCTATGAGACAGAAAATTGCCCAAGCCGTTACAACTTTATACAGTCCTACTTCCCTAATAGAAATGTATGCTGTAGAGAAAAAAATCACCCAGCACTAAAACAAAATTGTCTAACACTGATACTCTAGTTAAAATATGGGGACTACATCCCATTACTACTGAAATAAATTAAGAATGTAAACTCATTTAAAACATAACTAAAACTTAACCTATCAAATTAATGAATTTGGTCATGTACATCTCCAGAATAAAGGCCAGTATTATCTTCAGCTTGCATTATCATGAAACCAGTTCTATTCACTCAGAATCCTAGCCTCATGACCAGTCTTCACCAGCACCTGGACAGTTCTACTAGCATTTCCAAGCAATATAAATAGTTTTGGGACACTATTCACCACCCCACCTCCATACTTCTAATATAAACCTAATGATAGTCACATATAACGTCTGTGAACCTGCTTAATACTTCACCTCTTAACTACAATATTATAATTTTCTGTCTACTGAGTTTGTTTCCTCACTTCCATTTCTTGGAATTTATAAACACTAACCACAATATCTATTATCTATTTGACAACCCCCTTAATATACCTCTTTATATTCTCAACTTTCACATCTGCTAAATGGATCTTTAAAAATGTAATAGTTGTGATGATGTGAGGTATTGTCAGCTATGCCAGGAGAAGTAGGGCAGTGGATGTGTAAAATATGCCAGCACAGCTCACTGGAATTTAGTAAAGAATTATATTTTATTTGAATATCAAACTGATTTGTACAGATGCTTGTTTTGAAAACCTGTATTTGTAGAGGTGCTTGTGTTAATATGTATCAACAGTGTGTCCTGCTGGACAGAGGATGAAATGTACATGTATTATTGTGTTGAAATGTATATACTGTAACAGATGATACGGGAAGAGAAGAAGTTAATCTCAATCCACCTGACTTTGGAAAATAGTAATAAATGAAATTACCTGATTTAGGCCATAGAGATTGTATCTTACAGTTCTCAATGCAGCCCGAGACAAAATATCTGTACTTGGAAGCTTCCTGCATTGTCACTGGGATAAACTAATTGCTACTCTGGAAAGGTGGAGGTTTGAAATTGTTTTATGACTTCCAGGAGCTGCAGCAGATCTTAGCAAGGCTCTGTGTGTGTATATTATTGACAAATAGGTGATGAATCCAGGCAGTTTCTTTCACTGGGAGGGGGGTTGCATGGGAACCAGAAGTCAGATGCCCAGATGAATGTGATGTCATTCTGTAATCCATCACTAAAAATAATGTTTAACATTAGATGAGACTGAAGTCTAAGAGTATTCTGTTTTTGTAACCTGACAAAGAAGGATCTCTCACCTACTTCATCTTGCCTTGCTCTTGTAAGTAACCAAGGAATAATAATTCTTTAGATCAGTCAGGGAAAATATACTGAGATTAGTTAATTATTGTTTTTCTGTAACTGTATGAACCTGTCCACCTGTGTTTATTTTTAATATTTTCTGTGGTTGAAACTCTGGTGTTTATTGTAAATAGATAGTATTTTTATGTTCTTTTATTATTTAGTATTAAATATATTTAAATGCTTCATTGTGGCTGGTCCTTTATAGAATATTTTAAACTTTAAGAGGACATTCATCTATTTGGTGACACTGTGGCCATTTCTGGAAGCCTTACTATGTTGGTCAAACTACCATTTGTATTAATATTAATTTCGCTCAGTATAATTGGGTACCCTTGCAAGAGCATTGGAGTAGCTGGCTTTGAGGTGTCTGGTAGCAGTGGAACTACCTTATAGGCTGGACAGAAGGGGGCATAGCTCATAAATCCGTGCAAGACTTTTCCCGGTGGGTATGTGCGTGTGTGAAAATGACATCTCAAAGTGTGTGTGTGTGTGTCAGCTACTTGTAGCAAGGACAGGACACTAGTATCACAGAGAGGGTGCTGGAGGACTTGGCTTAGACACTCGGCTGAGGTCTCAACCCTATAGCTGTACCAGTGGAAAGTCTTATTGGGGACCTAGAGGGAGACAGATAGAGAAATCCAGACCCGGACTGATTGTGTTCCCTGAATGTTCTTAAGGGCAATTGTGTTTGATGCAGAGAGCTGCATCTGGAAATACTAGGTGTATCCCTTTTTGTTCCAAGTGAATGTCTCTCTCCAGTGCCATTGGTAGAGGATTCAGGCTCCTTGATTACTGGCTCAAAGTAGGTGTCACAGTTGTTTTTATTTTATATGTATTTAATGTGATTAGCAAATGCAGAACTAATTGTTAATATATATTAGGTAATGTCTCTTCATGCAATTACTAAATGTCTGTTTGATCTATTATCTCCAGGCCTCTACTGAAAAGATGTTGTTGATTAAACCCACTCAGATGGACCCTGTAAAAAAAGTAAAATAAATAAAAAAAAAAAATACATCTGGCTGGAGGTAATATGTTCTTTGACAAATATACCATCAAGTCCAAAGACATAAAAACACAAAACCCAGATACAGATGGCGAACTCTCTTTGCATATAAACAATGTTTTAGTAACTATGCAGAGATGGATATTTTTAAAATGCAGGCATGCCTAAAGAAGAAATAATTTGTTGTTTGTCCTGCTGGCCTTAACTTGATCAGATTTGGAGCCTGATTTGTTAGTTACATTACACTATCCATCAACTGGAACTTGCCTAAAAAAAAATCACTGGAGGGTAGCAAAGAATGAGAGGCACAGACCACCCTCACAAAGCAAACTGGACTCTCAAACATTTCCACCCATGTTGACACATGATGGATCTCCTGGAATGACACCAACTGTTTAACCATTCACTGTAACTAATTATCCTTCTTTTGTTTGTTTGTGTCTTTCGGCTTTTCCTGGTTAGGGGTCGCCACAGTGGAACTGCGGTCCGCTAATGATTGGTAGTTGATTTTTACATGCTGAGTTACCAGCCCTGATGCACAACCTTCAACAAAGGTACGCCCATTCACGCATGCCTCCACGCAGAAGATACTCTAGCTGAGAATCAAACCGGACAGCGTCTTACTGTGAGGCAACAATGCTACCGCAACACCACCATGGCGGATTCCTTTGTATCTAAGCATTATTAAAGGTGAAGGAAGGATTCTTCTCAAGACCAGTGTATAGCCTGCATTGGTAACATTCATTAAAAGTTCTGAAATGTCTATGTGCAAGTTCCCAGGATTTTATGTCACACGTTGTTCACTCCCTCATGTACCATGACCATATCATGGTGATATTTGTCAGGAGTTAGGGTCCTTTAAATCCCTGTAATGGCAGAAATCCTGATATGAAAGACAACTAACTGCAATCTTCTCCTTGATCAACTTGTGAGTGAAGAGTCAGTGTGCCTGACAATGGCATCACCAAACACTAATTCATTTCTATTGCTGCTGTGGTTTAGACTGATAGATTTGCAGTGGTTTTGCTCAAGATGACTCTTTATGAAAGGTATTTATGATGTGAATGAGTGACCTGATTTTTACACTTAAGGTGGTATTCACGGTCATTGCATGAAGGTGTTAAGGCTATCCTTGTTGTCCACAAATGAGCACAAGTAAGCTGCGATTCATAGAGGCAGTAGCAGAGCTAGGGCAGGTTAAGAGGGACAACTGCCCCAGATGCAGTTTTGATAGGAGGCATAGTCAGCCGATTCTGATATCTAATATAATGCAGTCCGACCTGAGCCCGTAGCACTCTGTGTTCTAAACTGTAACAACTGTTTGCTACATTGTAGCAAACAGTTGGTACAGTTTAAAAGTTAGAAGAAAAAAAAAATCTTGTTTTTTTTTTAACTAAAATGTGAGCTCTATAGCAATGTGTGCCGGCCGAGTATAAACTGTAGCAACTATTTGATACATTTGTAGCAAGCAGTTTACTACAATTTATATGAAGATTTGTTTTAACTAAAACATGAACGACTTAGCGCTCAATGCAGGCAACTTGCTTATAAGAAGAACATTTTTATTTATTTATTTATTTTTAATAAAAGGGAGGAGGGTTGGGGATGGAGAGAGAGCAGGGTGCATTGCATATCTGGCCTCCTGGTTGGTTTAGCAATATAAGGAAAGTGTTTTTTTTTTTTTTTTTTTTTTTTTTTTTTTGCTCTTCAATGGATGTGCTTGGAAGATACAGTAAAAGGCTTTTTTTGTGCTGGGGGGTGTGGTGCTGGTTCATGGTACTGCCACAGGGTGCTGGCTGTAATGGCCGAGAGTAAACCTAAGCAGTTGAAGATGTAAATGAGGAATACTGTAAAACAGCATATGTTATTGAAGCATTCTCTTCATTATTCGCAATTCATAGTGAGATTTCCCCTCTTTTCTGCTTTGTCTGCAGTCACATTATGTAAAGAGGAGTCTTGACTATGCCACCTACTTTGTAATCTTTGAAAGTGCTGTCACTTGCTGCTAGCCTTGAGAGCTGCTTGCCTTAACTGAGCCAAAACCACTTGAACCCAGCAGTACTCACTGGCCAAGGTGGCACAGATATAAGTAGAGAATACCCCATGATATTTTTGTTAATCAGAAGATACTAGATAGGTTTAGAGTGGGCAGGGATATTATAAGGGTCTTAGTGAGTATTTATGATCCCCAAAGTGGTACAGGAGGAATCCATAGACTTCCTGTTCCTCTGGATAATAAGGTATTTATAACCCTCGCTATACTTGCCAATGGGTCATTTCGGAGACAGACTGGGAAAACGTTGGGGATTTTATGACATCTGCCTTGAGGTTACTGCAGCAGTTCTTGGATATATTCTTGACATGTGTGGATCCGTATATCTATATCTTGGTGTCACCTCAAGACTGAACCAGGACTATGAGTGCCTTTTATGAGGTGGCACATTTCTCTGAGGTGTTCTGTGCAGTAGACTGCAGCCATGCTGTAATTAGGGTCCCTGCTGGTTTATGGGGTGAATGGTACCACAATAAGAAGGGCTACCATTCCATCAACTGCCAGGTAGTTTATGTGATGGATGGTGGTGTATCACCCATGTCTCTGCCCAGCATCCCAGCAGTGCAGACATTTCTCATATCTAGTGCACTAGTTCACTCTAGCACCTGTTCTTGCAAAGTGGGATACCCAGTGGTCATTTTGTGAGTAAGTGGAAGAATTTATATTTTTCATTTTTCTAATGTATTTAAGTAGTTATGCATATAAAATGTATTGCTGAATACAAAACCACATTTTCTTTGTTTTGTCTCTCCTCCCCCCTTTCTTTCTCTTTCTCTCTTTTTTATTGTCTTTCAGGTGATACTGGATATCCACTAGAGCCATGACACATGACGCCAATAAGAAATACAAGTGTAGCTACAGAAGATAGCTACAACACAGTTCTGTTCCAGACCTATATTGCCATTGCAAGGATCTGCGGCCTCCTGAAGTGTTGTTTTAGCTACCAGGATGAGACTGGGGGTATCCTTCAGTTTGAACCAGCTATCGCATGCATGATGTTTATTGCATGTTGCATTCTGCACAACATAATCATGTTCTGGTTTGGTGGTGAAGTGACCCATGATGTCACTGCAGCTCTTAGCTCCTGCTCCACTCTGCTTAATGATGATCATCCAGCAGCAGTAGCAAAGAACCCCATATAGCAGACTCATGTGCAGCTTATGGCTGCACAGATAAAGAGGTAGCATCTAGTACAGAATTATGGATCATGATATCCAGGTTAGCGTAACCTTTCTTTTGAACAAAAAAACAGGGAGTATAATTGATGGTTTATACAGTGATACCTGTATACTATACTGTGTGGTACATAGTCTACTGTCACTGTTCATCTGACATTCTTTCTCATCTTTAAATATTTTTTTTATTTCAAAATAGTTACTCATATTATTGTTTGTAAAAGTCGTGCCTGAGTGCCCAATGACTGTGGATCATATAAGTAATAGTCACATTTTTAATTGTTTAGCACAATAACTTCTAGTGAGGTGGTTTACCAGTATGCATATCCTGAATGTCCTCAAATGGTTCAGTTAGCAAAATGTGTTAATTCGCTATTCAGCATGAGTTCATACCTTGCATTTGAATGAAAATGTGTCATATATTTTTTTTTTATGTTATGCAATGTTTTCTCAGTTTGAAGTATGCCGTCTGTTGATATACTGCACATTAGACTATGTTATTTTGTCATATAGAACAATTTGTGGCCTTAGAGACAAAAAATATCCCCATTTTTGCAGTGGTGAGGGTGAAGGTGTCAGCAGTGTTTGTTCACATAGCAGGATACTCATTTTGATCTGTAATCATATTACTGTTTCCCTTAAAACTTGTGCATTACTACTTTGAAGTTGTAGTTAACTGGCAGCTGAAGCAATGTCAGTTCATAGAACATAATTGGTGTTAATCATTGCAATCTTATGTTATGGCATACACCTTTCTTTCCACAGTTTAATGACATTTTAAGCAGTACCATTACAGGAATGAAATGCATACAGTTGAAAAGTGTCATTAAGTCCCCCTTTTTTAAATTAACTTATTCCATTCTGAGTTAAATTTTCATCTATGTTTGTATGGGTCATATTGAAAGTACCAGAAATGTTACACTTGATTCACTGTACATCAAAGTCATATGTGTCATACATACCTCCTAAAGATAGGCTAGCTGATGGTGTAAGTGATTTTGAAGATGGGTTGCCATAAGAGCTGGATGGTAAGCTGGTCTGATGTCATGACCTAGTTGATGCAGGTGATCCTGCAAATGCTGATTGGACAGTGCTGCTGGCCATGATTTGGACCTCAAATGAGAGGTTCTGCTAGGTACTGATGTACACTGATGTGGATTGCATGAAATATGTTGCGCTTGTTACCCCTGACTAATTAGCACTTTTTTTAGAAGTACCTGTAGTCTCATGTAATCTGCCCCATGTATCTAGACCGTACCCTGTCTTCTTCCTTTACAAAACTGACTCTTGCCTGAGTCTGGTAAGTCCTAAGTAGTGTACAAATGGAGGTAGCCATAGATGCTTGGTGTGCCACCATAGTACACATCAGTGTGATTGTGGCATTATCCTTACTATGTGGCATTTCCAAGTAGCTCCGGAATGCCTCATATATACTCTGAAGGACTCTGAGCACTACCAGCTGACTCTCTGTGGCAGTATTGCAAGCCCTAACAATGTCATAGCACATTTGTTACTAGGCAGTCAATGCTTTGTATGTTTCCTGGGGTAGCTGTAACAAATTCCTGCCCTGACTCACTTTGCAAAAGTGTCACTGTGGATACCATTACCTCTGAATGTCTACCATTATCCAGAAAGTGTTTGCCTGGATTTTCCGATACTGGTGTAGTAGTACATGTGTTTTCCCCCTGTACAAACATGAGTATTATGTCAGCATGTGCTTGACTTTGTGATACACTGTCATATCCTGCAGAGTTACTAACATGTTGTGAGGTGTGAGATCCTGACATTAAACTTGCAGACTGTGTAAATTTCCTTATGATGCCTCCTACATATAACTATGTTATCATCATCATCATCATCTTCAGCAGCGACTCTACTGCTAATATCCTCCATTTGTTTTGCTGTAGAGGAACTGTGTGTTTCTACTGCTGGCCCTGCAAAAGTGATTGGGAAACATTACTGATAAAGAAATAGCCCACACTGTTAAGGGGTATGGTGGGCACTTACCATTCACACTGCCTTCATTGTCATTCTATGCAGATGCAGAAGGTTCACCTATTAATAGTAATTGTCTTGTGTTCATTGTAATCATTCCTTGTCAGCATTCAATTCTCTATACAAACATGTTACTGTTTTTAAACCAATCTTCCTGAGCAGACAAGTGCTGCTCTCTTCACCTCTGATTATTCCATGGCTATCATCTTCAGTATCATAATCTTACCCATGGATTGGAGAGAAGGTATTCCACATCTAGTATTAATGAGATCTTTGCTGGAGCTTCCCCACAGTACCAGAATAGACAATTGCATTCTGACTTATCTTACTTCTAGCACATACTGCCATATCATTTGCCCTCCTTTTGCATTGTGTTAATATGCTGTTTCGTCCACTGACTGCATTAATGTCCTGAACAACTTGATTCCATGCTTTAGTCCTCTCAGCTTGTTTGGACTCCCCTGCCTTTACTAAACAGACATTTATAATATGACCAAAGGGGTGCAGCTTTCCTCATGACTGAAATTGTCCTTTTTATGCCTTGACCCATTGTTTTGCATTATTACTGAACATGAAAAATATGCCACAGTCATACACAAAAACCTTTTGATGTAATCATCAGTCAAACAACACATCAATGAAAGTGTGTCTGCCATCCGCCTATAAAAATGTTAAGTAACGCAGACGCCATAATTATATACACATGCAAAATCTCAGGCCAGTGCTATACTAACATCTGCAGTGTCTTAAATATATTCAGAACAGTAAAGCAATCACTTTGTTAGCAAATTCATCCTTCCCTTATTCAGAATATGCATTTTATTTAACTTAGAATTAAATTGTTTTATAATAAAGTAGAGTTTTCATATGGATGTATTTTTTAGATTATGTCACAGAAGATGACAGGGAACGAATGGTTAATAGTGAGTCAAGTGATTAATTAACTGCGCTTATAAGCATTGAGCTGTTTAGAATTGTTTGTTCTGAAGAAGGCCCTTATGTAACAGGGATGAAAGCGCTTAACTTTCAGTAAAGTATTCTTGTTTTATGGTCGTAGTGTGTGCCTTGGATTTAACCGCAAGTGCAAGTTTTTTGTTCATTATCTAAAACTCACTGCAGTTACATATTGAGAATGAATGTTACTTGTACATGTGATTGATGATGCAAAGTGAGCAGTGTAATTAGTATAAAATAAATATATATATAGTCTTGTGAATCTGGGTCAGCATATGCATTGCCTAGTTTTTGTTTTTAAGCATAATGTTGATGAATGCAGGCTTGGCAATTCTAGCTTTTTGACAATATATGTATATATTCCAGCTGCAATACTTATTGCTTATCTTTCTTGCTGTTGAGTATGTTAAATATCACAATAATAGTTTGTATTATGCTCTATCTTATTTTTGATAATATAAAAAATATTGTGGATGAAGTGGGCCGTCTGGTACAATCTGGTAATCTACACAGTAAATACCTTAAATAAAAAAAGTATTCCCCAGCCAAAATAGAGGTTCATCCAACAACTAGACCACAGAAATGCCCACAATTATGGTTTAATTATTGGCCAGTCATGGTTTGTTCCACCAGATGTAGCTTTATCGACTGCAGACCACACTCAATAGATTACACAGTCCACAGAGTTACATGTGTGAAAAGGTCATGAACATGCATTTCCAGTGGAGTACATGAATAAGCACTAAAATACAGGACAGTAGCATCAAACCTGGCTTTACAATTCTAAAGAGTGACATAAACTAATGAGGAATGTCAATAGAATCCATAACAGATAAGTGTTCTGCAGCTGCTCAAGTCCCAGCTGCTACAGTTCTAGGAACTCACAGCCAGAGATTCAAATGGCTATAAACCCAACCAACTAGCTGCTCACATCTACTTGCATCTTAGGACACAGGCACAAGCAAGTGCTCCCTACAGACTGGGTAAGTGGGGAGGGGGAGGCAAGAGGGTGATTTTATGTGGAGAGGAGGACACAGAGTAGAACAGGTACTTTACAGTTAGGGAGGGGCATGAGGATTTTAAGTTTAGGGGCTGATGATGGACAGGAAGAGGAAGGGGATTTTAGGTTTAGATTTAGGGAGGGGGACAAGAATTTTAGCTTTAGGGGTGATGGGGACAAATGATAGGTAGTCTAGGGTTAGGTAGGGAGATAGGGATTTTAGGTTTAGGAGCACTGTGAAATAGAAGGGAGAAGGGGTGTTTAGGTTTAGGGATTGGTCAGGATTTTAAGGTTAGGGAGAGAGACAGGAATTTTAGGCTTAGGGAAAGAGAGAGGGTTGGTGGATTTTGGGGTTAGGCACTGAGTGGGAGTTTTTAGGATTAGGATAAGGGTTCTGGTAGGGAGAGTTAACATTATGGTAGACTGGTAAGTGGGATTTAGAGCACTTGCTGAAATGAGTGTGTGGTAGCAAGGATGTGTGTCTTGAGCAAACGTATCTAGACTACATGTAGCAAGCCCTAGTAAACAGTAATACTGTAATGTGATTTATAGCATGTGAATAATATAATGATGCCATGCCTTGACTGGTGAAGCTATATTATACATAGAAATACATCTTATTGCACTGTTAAATGTACTTGAATGGAATTAATATATATACAGGACAAGAGAAAGCAGGCCACATGATACAATCAACACTTTACATTCAATATGTGTTTTTCAGTCTGTTCTAGGGGGGTTTCTGTAACACTCCCTCAGGTCATATAGGTAGCAGTGTGCCCATTACTGGAAAGAGCACTGGCTGATTTTATGCCATAAAATATCAAACTTTTCTAGGTAGTGCTCCGCCATACCAAACAGGTGGTCATAATATGGCACCATCTCCGTCCCTGCAGTTAAGATTCCTAGTCTATAGAAGGGTAATTAAAGCCCCTCATGAGTAGGGTGTTTGGTTGTTTGGTAAGTATCTGCAATAGGTCCAAGTATGCACTGTGAGTTTCTTTGAACATGGAGAGTGACCTATGTGTAGTTAGGATCTGGTACAGGATTTTTTTCTACGGTTATCTGCACGTGGAGGAACTCCAGTGCATCATCCTGCTTCACCAACCTAAAGGTGTGCTTGTTATTGATTTACATTAAGAAACCTCCTTCATATCCCCTGTCTGTGCAGCTACTGGTCTAAATGTGTAAAAGGCACTGAAACCTTGCACTGTCAGGCTACTCTCTGCAGCTTTAAACTATGTCTCGGTAACCACAAAGATGCCTGTGTTCTCAAGAGTTAGGAAAGCTTGGAGGGAGTGTAGTTATTCTTGAGGCTTCTGGAATTAAGCAGTAACACCTTGATGTTCATTGGTGTTAATTTTGCTATGTCAGTAGGTCTGCCAATCTGGCATTGCCTTAATAAAAGTTACTATGGAGGTGGATAAAGTTTTAGCTAGTACTCAAAAGCCTAAGGGGGTTAGGTGCAGGCCATCCTTAGCAAAGCAATGTGATCTGCTAACCGTGTCCTCCCATGCCGGCAAATATTAAATCCCCATAAAATGATACCAGAAACTCAGCCAATTGATAAAACAAATCATCTTTTGTTCATGTTGTGGCATCATCCGCAGTGAAGGTAATATGCTGCTCAATGCAAGGCTCATAGCAACCTGACCCACATGGACTGAGCGCTCCATAATGTTTCTCTTTATATAGTCAAGGAAGGTATGTCTCGTGCCATTTATGCTTACACAGACTATGATGGTATCAGACTCGCACCTGTGATGTAATCACTTGCGACTAGCACCTGTTATGTAATCACTTGCTTGCGCGTGTAATTTGGAGGAGCCTGGCTCCAGATAGCCAGCTAACCGTTATCTTCTCCTTGTGCAGTCTGGTTAGAGAGGCATCAGTATGTCATACAATGGAGTCCCCTGTGACAAGAGCTCTGGGAAATGGATTAGCTTGCCTTAAAGGCTTTGTATTTGGATTCTACATTGTAGTGTGACTGTATGTGTACTGTTAGATGTTGTTTTCCTGAGTGCTTTTGTGTTTGCTGAGGAATATATTTGCCAATAGGCAGTCTAGCTAATCTTTGTTGTTTAAAAATATTGAATTTAAGTGCCTCAGCATATATTGGTCTATATGTGTGCATGCTGTGTGCTACGTGTGGTGGATGTTGTGTGCATGGTTTTGATGATGTGATGTTTGCTTCTATGCGAGGGTTTAGCCTTCAGTGACAATGTGTCAGTACGGATCTCGCATCCAGTATCCACTGCTTTCAGGATTAAATGGTTATTGGCAAACATGAGACAATGGCTACATTGTCTCAAGCTACCAATATTCACCATGCTGGCTGAAGAGAGGTTAGTAAATTGCATATCCATGCTGTCCAGTCTTTAATTGGTGAGCTACAAGGGGATGAGGTATTGAGGTTTACAGAAGGCTGCTAAGGGTGGTTTAATGGGGCAGACTAATACTGGCATTTTATTGGGACAGACTAGGCTAAAAATCCTAACTTTTACTAGCTTTTGTGTCTATAAAATACTAAATTCTACTGACTCTAATGGTATTGCCCTCAATGCACAAACTAGCTGCTTCAGGCTTGTTGGTGTCTAAGGTATTTGTTCGACACTTATTGTTTTACAGGGTACAGTTTTATAGACAGTTCTATAGGGCGTTTGCTTCTATACAAGGTTCTGCTAACCAGAAAACTACTTACACAAATAGCTAGAAATCCCTTACAGAGGCAATAGGTTCATAGGTTCATACTAGGCTATCTGCCCTAGGGCATTTATAAGCCTAGCCAGAATATGTTTGGCTTTCGCCACCCATTTTAAATTAATTTTTCTCTGCCCTTTTTTGAGGTTAGTATACTGTGCCTCTGTCTAACAGTGACACAGAAGTGATACCCGGGGTAAACCTATGCTCTCCCATCCACTCATCAAGATTCCTCTTGAAGAGAGTCAATGAGGGACTCTGCCTAACCTGGACTGGGATTTTATTCCAGAGTGAAGGGAGCCTCTGGGTTATGAATCTGTCCCTCCAGCATGTCCTATTTATTTCAGTGCTGAGGTCCAAGTCTCTCGAGCGTGTAGCTCGATGGGATTTGGATTTTCTGAGGTGCAGCATGTCCATTAATTCCGGGTTGGACAGGGCTTTATACGTCAGGCACAGATCACCTCTGAACAGGCGGTATGCCACTGAGTAGAGCTGGAGTTTCTTTAACCAGGCAGCATATGGCATCTGTTTGAGCCCTTTGATCCTCTTGGTGAGGTACTTTTGGGGTCTTTCCAGTTGCTGCAGGTGTCTGGTAAGGTACATCCCAAAAGGGGCATTGTACTCAATTATGGGCCTGATGAGGGATGAGTAAAGAGGCACGATGACCTCCCCTGATCTAGATGTGAATCCCTTCATGATTAGGTGGGCTATATAAAATGTTTTTCTAACCACTTTGGCCACGTGGTTGTCAAATGAGAGATTGCTATCAACTTGGGTCCCCAGGTCCCTAATTACTTCTTCTGTACTTAATGGATTACCACCTATGTGGTAATTTGTGGCCACTTTGTTTTTGCCAAAGGGGATGACTATATACTTTTTGGCGTTTAGCTTGAGGCCATGGCTCTGGCACCAGTTGTCTGTTTCTATGAGGCCCTTTTGGAGGATGCTTGTGTCGGCTGGAGAGTTGATTATGGCGCCCAGTTTGCAGTCATCTGCGAACTTGGTCAGCCACAGTCCTTCCGTGTTGGCCTGTACCTCCGAGAAATATATACAAAACAAGAGAGGTCCCAGGATTGAGCCTTGTGGGACGCCACTTGTAACTGGTTTGGAGTCTGACATGGCTCCAGCAATTCTAACCATGTGGGTTCTGTCCTTGAGCCAGTTTGCAACCCATCTAGTGACATAGGGGTTTATATTTAAGCTGGTGAGCTTATCTATAATGCCCGAGTGGGGTATTGTATCTAAGGCTTTTGCGAGGTCCAGGTAGGCTGTGTGGACCACCTTCCCCTCGTCAATGGCCTTGGTGACTGTTTCAAAGAAATCAACCAGATTTAAGAGGCAGGATCTGCCCTTAACAAAGCCGAACTGGGTAGGATCCAGTGTCTGTAGGTCCCCAATATCTTTATTTATGAGGTCCATGATGATCCTTTCCATAGCTTTGCAGACCAAGCTAGTCAGGCTTATGGGGCAATAGTTTCCAGGATCCGTTGAGGCACCACCTTTGTGGAGAGTGACCACAGTTGCTGTACACCACTCTTTGGGTACATATCCTGTAGTAAGGCTGAGACTGAACAGTAGTTTTATGTTTGGGTTTAGCTCTTCTTGGAGTTCATGTAGGAAGCAGCCCGGGACACTGTCTAGTCCCATTGATGCTGTGTTTTTTGCTTTGGAGAGGGCGGCTCTTACCTGAGCATCTGAGATGTCAGGGGGGCAGCACTCTGCTGGGATAGATATTTGCCCTTTTGATGGGGAGGGGGGGGAGAAGTTTGCACTGAACCTGTCAGCTAGGATGTTGGAAATGTCTGTGGGTTTGGTGTAATTTTTGTCATTTTGGACTAATTCTGAGCATATCTGGGAATTACCACCCAGGTTCCTAACATAACTAAAGAAAACCTTGTGATTATCCTTAGTGTCCTGTGCAATTTTTCTCTCGAAGCTGGCCTTAGACGATTTTATGAGTGCCCGTAGTTTTTTGCTAATACTGATCAGAGATGCCTTCCCTTTTTGGAATTTTGCTCTATCATTTAGTAGCTTCCTCCTTCTATTGTATAGTTTGTTTGTGGCTGGGGTCCGCCAGACAGGATGTCTGCCTTTGGAGGATTGGGTCTTGGTTTTATTTGGGATCACATGATCCATGCATTCCTGAAGGTGTTCATAGAATGCGTTTATAAAGGATTCTGTGGTCTGGGCCATATTTTCCACAGGCCCAGGGGCTTTGAAGGATTCCACCTCGGTTTTGAGGAGTGTGAAATTTGCTTTAGAGAAGTTTTTCACTGTGGTTTTCTGGGCAGGGGGTGGTGTCGGGATGTGAATATCCAGTGAGATTAGTTTATGGACTGATCTTACCAGTGAGGGATACACTTCTGGTCTGGAGCATAGAGTCCCCATGTTGGTGATGATCAGGTCCAGTATGTTTTCCCCTCTTGTGGGAGTGGTAACAAGTTGTTCCACAGCATTTGAGTTTATAAATTCTAGGAACCTTTGGGCTAGGGTGTTGGAGCTAGAGTAATGCTCCCAGTCTATGTTTGGGTAGTTGAAGTCACCCAATATAATGGTGTTTGGAGAGACCTTCATATTTTCCAGTGTTCTCAGGAAGGCCGAGTGGGGTTCCTGGGTTGGGAGGGTGGTCTGTAGCAGGCTATAAACTGGAAGGCAGTTTTACCCACTGTTAATTGCACATGGATAGTCTCTGATGCTTCGTGCTGTGCCACCAACCTGGAGGTGTGGGTATCTTTGACGAATATTGATACTCCCCCTCCTTTTGTGGGTCGGTCCAAGTTTTGGGGGCGAAAAGCATGGTATGAGGTATAACCTGGTAGTGCTGGGGTGCTCTCAGGAGCCTTGAACCAGGTTTCTGTTACTGCACAGATATCGATGTTCTCCATGCTAAGGAGAGTTTCGAGTGCGTGCATCTTGAGGTTTAGACTTCTGGCGTTGAGTAGCATTACTCTTAGTTTCTTATCCCTTGTGATACCTATGGAGGTGGGTAATCTCAAGGGAAATAGTCTAACAGCAGTAAAAGTGAGAGAAAAAAAAACACTTTTTTAGTTCAAAAATCAGAAAAAATACACAGACTAGGCAAGATAGTTACCGGCAATTAGTGTAACCATGTGTGATTTATCAAACAAAAGTACTTATCTTTGTCTGGATGGCACTGCATGCAAGTAAGAAACCTCTTGATTTCAGGCTAGGATCGGTGGTGGTGGTGCGGTAGCGTTGTCGCCTCACAGTAAGATGCTGTCCGGTTCAATTCTCAATTAGAGCGTCTTCTGATTGGAGACATGCGTGAATGGGCGTACCTTCATTGAAGGTTGTGCATCAGGGCTGATAACTCGGCACATAAAAATTAACTACCAATCATTAGCGGACCGGAGTTCCGCTGTGGCGACCCCTAACCGGGAAAAGCCGAAAGATGCAACAACATGCTAAGCTTTGCTGAACTCTGTGGAAATTAGCAGAGCCACGTTAATGTGCTGAATTTATACCAGCAATGAAAAAGCAGAAACCTGTCTACATAGCCCTGTGACCAATAAAACGATTACACTATGAGCCCTTTGGAGTGTTTCCTCACTCGGGTACACCAGGTAAACATCTCCTGCCACAAGATGAGTAATCCTAGTCTTCCTAATGTTAAAACACAGCAAAAAGAACCCCACAAATGCAATGTTATCACAAATAACTTAAACAACTGGATAAAAGTTCTGCATAGCAGGTGATTTCTAGTCCAACCAGTCTAACAGCAGCAAACAGGGAGACGGACAACACTTAGTTTAAAATTCAACAAGAAGCACAGATAAGGCAAGAATACAGCAGCTTAATTTAAGTAAACCAAGTATGATTTAACAGACAAAAGTACTTTGATTTTCCTGGATGACCCTGAATGCAAGTAAAACTTTTCTGGATCTCAGCCTAAGGTGCCAGACTTTGCTGAGCTCTTTGGAAATGACTGCAAACATTAATTCAGTTAGTAGCCATTCATGCACTGTGTAAGTCTCTCATTAATAGTTCACTGTCATTCAGGACTGTACCAAGAAGTACAAGATTCTTATCTGTGACGACAATACTACTGAAGTAGAGGACTCTTATTTGTGACTACAATACTACTGAAGTAGAGGAATCTTATCTGTGACTACAATACTAATGAAATAGAGGACTCTTATCCCATGACTACAATACTACTGAAGTAGGGGACTCTTATCTGTGACTACAATAGTACTGATACTAGAAGAGCTCACAATTAACGGCTCATTCAGGACTGTACCAAGAAGTAGAGGACTCTTATCTGTGACTACAATACTACAGATACTAGAAGAAATCAGGTTTACACTTGCCACCAGTGGGTCTGTATTAGATCACAGAATGCTTAAAAAAGTGAACAGTGATTAATAGGTTCATAGGTAGGTACTAGGTTATTGGCCCTAGGGCCTATACAAGCCTAGCCAAAAAGGTACCCTGACTTTCACCACCCAAGAAAATTATTTTCCTGTGCCCCTGTCAATTAGAACCACAGAAGTGATCCCCGGGGTGAATTTCTTATTACCCAGCCAATCATCAAGATTTTTCTTGAAGAGTGCTAATGAGGAGCTCTGTTTGACATAGATAGGTAGTCTGTTCCAGAGTATTGGAAGTCTCTGGGACAGGAATCAATCCCTCCAGCATGTTCTATTTATTGTGGTGGCAAGATTTAGGTCCCTAGAGTGTGTAGCTCGGAGGGATTGAGATTTCTTTAAGTCGAGCATGTCCAACAGCTCTGGGTTTGACATAGCTTTGTATGTTAGGCAGAGATCGTCTCTGAGTAGGCGATATGCGACGGAGTAAAGCTGGAGTTTTTTGAGACAGTCTGCGTAGGGCATCTGTCGGTCTGCATAGGGCATCTGTTTGAGGCTGGTAATCCTCTTTGTGACGTATTTCTGCGGCCTTTCCAGTTGTTGTAGATGTCTTGTGAGGTACATACCAAAAGGGGTGTTGTACTCTATAATGGGTCTAATGAATGATGAGTAGAGGGGAACAATGACCTCTTTTTTTCTGAATGAGAAACCTTTTGTGATAAGGTGTGCCACATAGAAGGATTTCCTGACCACTGCGGCAATGTGATTAGCAAAGGAGAGACTACTGTCCACCTGTGTTCCAAGGTCTCTTATCACACTTTCGGTGTTAAGTAGGCTACTGCCTATGTGGTATTTCATGGGTACAGAGTTTTTACCAAAGGGGATGACAATGCACTTTTTGGCATTGAGCTTGAGACCATGGCTTTGACACCAGGCATCTGTCTCAGTGAGGCCCTTTTGTAGGATGTCCACATCATTAGGAGTTCTGATTATGGCTCCTAGTTTGCAGTCATCTGTGAATTTAGTTAGCAAAAGACCTTCTGTGTTAGCCTGTACTTTAGAGAAGTAGATACCAAACAGGAGAGGACCCAGGACTGAACCCTGTGGTACTCCACTTGTCACTGGTCTGAAGTCTGACTTAGAGTCTGCTACTTTCACAGTGTGGGTTCTGTCAGTAAGCCAGTTGGCAACCCATCTTGTGACATAGGGATTTATGCCTCATTTAGTGAGTTTATCTATACTTCCAGAGTGGGGGGTGGTGTTGAATGCCTTGGTGAGATCTAGATAGGCTGTGTGCACCACCTTACCCTCATCTATGGCTTTGGTGACTGCTTCAAATAAGTCTATCAGGTTTAGGAGACATGATCTGCCTTTCACAAACCCAACTGTGTGGGGTGCAGAGTTTGGAGATCTCCAATGTCTTTGTTTATGAGTTCCATGATGATATATTCCATGGCCTTGCAGACCAGGCTCATCATGCTAATGGGGCGGTAGTTCTCGGGGTCTGTTGTGCCCCCCCCTTTGTGAAGTGGGATAACCGTCGCTGTGTGCCATTCAATGGGCACAAAGCCTGAGGTGGGGCTATGATTGAACATGGTACTTAGGTGAGGTGCCAGTTCATTCTGTAGTTCATGTAGAAGGCAGCCTGGGATGTTGTCAGGTCCCATGGGTGCTGTGTTCTTGGCTTTGAAGAATGAGGTTTTTACCTGTGCAGCCATGATTACAGGAACTTTGCATTCTTCCGGTATAAAGATGGGCCCTTTAGGGGGTGAGAAGGGGGTAAAGTTAGCACTGAACCTATCTGCCAGGATGTTGGCAATATCAATTGGTTCTGTATATTTAGTGTCATTGTGCTGTAACTCAGAGCAGATCTGAGTGTTGCCATTGAGATTCTTAACATAGCTATAGAATGCTTTGTGGTTGTCTTTAGAATCAGTGGCGATTTTGTTTTCATAACTAGCTTTGGAGGATTTTGTGAGGGATCTCAGCTTCTTACTGAGGCTGACCAGGGAGTTCCTCCAATCATTGGATTTTACCCTTTTTTTGCAACAGTTTCTTTCTTCTGTTGTAGAGTTTGTTTATGGCAGAAGACCACCAGATTGGCTTCCATTTTTTGGAGGATAGCATCTTGGTTCTGTTAGGGATAGCACGATCCATGCACTTCTGTAAGTGCTTATAAAGTGCATTTGTGTAGGATTCAGCAGTCGTACCTCCATTATCCATCTGCATGGTGTCGTGAAGTTTACCACTTCTGTCTTAAGAAAATCGACCCTATATAAGTGAAAGCTTACAATGTCGAAGAACAGAGATTTTTTTCCAAGGGAAAAAAAATCGCTGTTCCAACACAAATAAATAAATAAAATACTTTAAACATTACATTAAGTGGGGGATGTCACCCCCACACCCCCCTACTTAAATATACTAACTCTGAGACTGCATTACAGTGCCGAAAATGGCAAAGTAAGGAAGAGCCCAAGCAAATTCTTTCCCCGGGAAAGAATTTGCTTAAAAGCCACTTTGATATTTTGCCATTTCAGTCTTTTCAGTTCGACCAAGACGCATTCGAAAGAATGCGTCTTCGGTCTTCTAATAGGGAACCCCACTATTAGATGAGTCTGTGACTTCTCTTGGGAAATAGATAAAAAACTGTGGAGTAAGAGGTGGGTGCTCCCCATGCTAGTAAAATAAGTCCACATTTGATGTTGTGCACACTTACGTCTGGATATTGGCACCAAAGACATGCAGTTCTGTCTACCTCCATATCACAGAACACAGCAATGAGAATATGTCCATCACTAGTTCACTTCTGAGCAAGAGCTGCTGTGCAGCCATCAGTCAGCCTGGTGAATGAAATTTAATGTTTCCACTTCCTCATTAGGTACCACTAGCATCCCTCTGAGGTGGCCAGTTGTGGGGTTATAATCTCCCGGAATCTTGTCTACCAAACAACAAGACCATGGCAAAATTGGTGACTAAGGAAAACAGAAACGTCAGAATGCCAGCCACACCCTTAGTGCTGTTAACCCACAAGTACATATGCTAATATGGAATACGTGTTCTGAATTATAACTATTTGGCTGTGAATGTATTCTAACATATGTACTTATTTGAAACACTTAGGTTCTACAGCTGATGTGGGGAGTCCAGCCACCTTCTGCCATAGTGACAATGATAAATTACCAAGCAGCCCTTCATATTTCTGTTCTGCACAATATCTGAAAAGTCCATTGAGGTGTCAGATGGAATGCTGGGATATGTATATGCTAATCAGACAGAGTAGCATTTTCATCTGGTATTAGAGGTAATTAGAGGTAAGTGGCAAAAATAAAATAGAGAGTAACACTGTCCTTTACAATATTTCCAGCCTTTGTGCTATCATTCACACACACACACACACACACACACACACACACACACACACACACACACACACACGCACGCACGCACACACACACACACACACACACACACTCACACACACACAGATGAAATGAAAGGGATCATATTAAACTGCCTGTGGTAAAGGAATAGAGAATCACCACCAGCAGACAGTGGGATGATCATTCAGCTAGGGTCAGTAACAGCACCCTCAATGTCCTCTGCAACATGCATACATGTAGAAACTGCTGCCATTTACTGTATAGCAACAGGCAGAACATTGGGACAGCTGCCATACAGTACCACATACCAAGGCTGTTTCATAGTAAATGTGTAATAAAATTGGTAGGTGCTATGAGAAGGCATGGCCCACATTAACACTAATTGTGCTGCATATGCAATATGCATAGGCATATATAAGTCTTTCATATACTAGACTATGCACTTGCATTACCGCTTTGCAGGAGTCCTGGATTACCTAGGAGTGTAAACCTTGTGTACTATATTGTGAAATAAGATATGTCACTGCTCTCTAGTGGACAATCAGATCTCATAAAAGCTGCAGTTGGATACAAGACATTCAAAACTGGTATAGAGAAAGGCCATGTCTAAATGTGCACATTGTGCAGGCCCTGCAGAATTTTAAAAAATGCCATACCTGAGGCCCCTTTGTAACAGCTACAGACAGTCTCCTGAGAACATTCCATTAGACACTGGCCTATTTTTATATAAAACCAAAGTAATTTTTATACTAACTAGGAGTATTGTGGCCAGCATATTGGGAAATGTCCCCTACTCTTTTTCAGTGGGATCACTAATGGGCCGTTCAGGGAAATGGAATGCAAAATAGCAGAAGAGAAGAGTGAACGTGCTGTTGCTATGGATTTAGACAAAAATGATGAAGAGGACCAAAGTGTTAAAATAATTTTTGGAAATCCAAATAAAGGTATGTCAATTGGTGAAATATTAGAACTTGGCATAGTCACTGACTCGCATCCTAATAATAGTACAATGTTAAGGATAGACTAGAATGTAACACACAAAAAGAGGGAACAAAAAGAATCCCCAACATCAATGGCTATTCCCAGAGGTAAGAGACATAAATAAGAAATAGAGAAGTGAGGTGTGATCCTGAGCCTGGTTAGAGAATGTAGTCCTTTGTGGTAGTGGTGTAGAGCAGGAGACAAAATAATCAAGAAGCCATGAAAAAGAATTTAAAAGAGTTTATCTTGTGAGTAAAAGAACTGCTGAATTTAACAAGCATTTGTGTGGCTGGACATTATGAGCCTATTTGGAATTGTAGTTAGATAAAAACAATAATATGAAATGATCACTAAATTTCAAGAGTCGTGGCCTTTGAAATGTATTTATTTATTTATTTTAGTTTGTTAGCTGGGTAGATGAGCTGGTTAAGGAACCATTTTCAGCCACGACATTTCTCTGAAAAGCAATGGCAATTACATAGGGGAAAAAACATGTACATTGAGAAATTATAATCAATTATACAATGCGATTGAAAAAGTAAAATAAAGAATGCAGCTGAAATGCAATGCAAGTACACATTTTTTTTAAATACGCAAGTTCATTAAATTATACAACACAATTAAAAATAAAGAATGTGACTCAAAAACAATGATTATTACTGAATGAATGTAAAGTGTCTACAACAGAGAGTAAAACAGAATGATAAAACATGGAAGAAGTCATTAGTGAAAGGATACAGTCTAAATCAAGCTAATGTTTGTCAACAATGTGGATAGAGGGGATTTTATTATTAGCCTTTGTCATCAAAGCATCTTGACCATTTTTAGGTGCTGTTTAAGGTGCTTACTTTAGACTTATGAGTGAGCAAGGGAGTGGACTGAGACAGAAGATCTACATAGGCTACAGTAGGATTTGTAAGGTATCCTGTAGGTGAAGGACTAAAAAAGAAAAGGCTGTCTGTCACTGAGAGGCAATAGACTAGATGAATGAATTTTAATGTTTTATTTCATATTTTTTGAAGCATAGGTATGCTTTGAACTAAATGATTGACTATTATTGGCAAGGTATATTCTGATCTAGGAATGAGTACATTAAGGGCTGTGACTGGAAACTTTATCAACTGTCTTCATCTGGTTTAAGACCTTTTCAAACTGAATTACTGTATAAAAGTGAAATGATAAAGTCTGATAAAAAATAATGCCAAAGTATCTTTGTACTTTGTTCATGTACATAAGAAAGAATAGATCCACTTGGATTATTAGGATTCTGCTAAGGATCAAATGATTGCTCCCCACATCCCATTTGTTAATAATAAAAAAAAAAAAAAAAAAAAAAGTAACAACTCTCACTTAATTATATTTATATGGATATGGCTTACTATCAGAAATTTTTACATTGTTAATCTCTGCTAGCTATGCTCAAATTCTTAACATGTATGACATTATGTTTTCTTGTATGTTACTGTTTTGTCTCTTTTGAACTCTATTGGTATTTGGAGCTTTTCTCCCCGGGCCTCCGCTGAAAATGGACCTGTGTCCAGTCGGACTTTCCCAGTAAATAAATATAAAATAAAAAAAAAAATAAAATAAAATTATTAAGAGTGATGGAACATGACAAAGTTTTTTTCTTTGCTGTATTTGAACAGCATAACTTTTTTTTTTCATAGTTAATGAATAGGTTGTAGAATGATAACCATTCCACAAAATTGATAAAACTGATAAAAATGTTTTTTTTTCTTGCAAGAAAGTAAAAAGGTCAAATACTTTGGATACACTTAAAATATTTGGATGGCGTTAAATTGGACAATATTAATATAATAAAATACTTTAAGGATAAAAGGACAGGTGCTAAAATCTTGTGTTGGTAAACAAATAGGGCATTATATAAAATGTAAAAAAAAATAATGTGTATATCATGGGGTTGGAAAGGCCATTCAGGATGACAGTGCTGACCTATTTGTACTACTTGAGGGAAGGAGGGACACTTTTGGTCAAACTACTCTGAAGAAGAAAAAGATGCAGCTGAAAATGTTGCTTCTGAGAAAATAATGATGATTTCCAAGCAAATTCTGTAGTAGATTCACCACACCAAGCATCAGCTGCTGCAGCCTAAGCTATCTGTTAGTTACACCTCCTCCTCCTTCTCTTCCACAGATGTCTGCAAAAGGGTAACACAATGGGGAAAAATGCTTACACACACAATACAAGCACATCACAGCTGTACAATGGACTGGCACAAGCACCAAGCACACCACTGCTGGGAGTGGTGCAACAAATGTGTATCGCATCCAAGCATGTTCTGCTACTGGTCATCCACACAAGGGAAACAAAGTATGTATTCTTAAGCATAAATGTTTATTTTTTTTTTTTTATTTTATACCTTTGTTAGATGGGTAAACCCCCTGGAAATATGTCCCTTTTCAAGGGAAACCTTGAAATGTTGTCTTGTCAAGTGATATGCTCAGATTTGTGCAGTAGTTAAATGGAGGTGGATAGAAATTAAACCCCATACCCTTAGCTGCATGAAGCAGCTCAGAGACTTAATTTTCTGTGCTAATTGACAGATATATACTGCAGTTAAGACAGTAGAAGATAATGGTACTAAAAAAACATGCAGCATGTTTCTGGCTCCCTCTCCTGAACTTCTGCCTCCCTCTGGCAAAGCAAGTTGGAGTGGCATTTATTCAGGCTACTGTAACTATGCTGGCACTACTCATCAGAATTGGGGATGCTAGTGGCATCAATCACCATTCCAGTAAGCCAATGGCAGGCATCTGCCTTCAAATTATAAGACTTAGCAGATGTCCCCTAAACAAATGTGCAGGTAAACAGGAATTTCTGCTCTTCCTGGTACATCACATTTGAGTCCTTCACTGCCTACTGCCTGAAGTAGCCAAGGCCACTCACTCATGACCAGTTAAGGATCAAAATGATAGGTCCAGGTGCATGGAGGCATGTTTGTGAATCATGTGTGGCGCAATATAATGCTGCTTCATGGAGCTAAGACATTGTCATAATGTTGACCCCTGTGCTATGAGCATGCACATGCTGTATACATTAGTATGCTGATCACATGATTTATGGTCACCATGATGTGCATGGCTAGCACCAACATGTTTGGCTAGTACTTTCACACTGGTAGAAATTTACAGAGAGTGGCACTAACTGGGTTTATTAGCATAACCACCACACTAATTTGTTTTTGTTACTATGATATAACACATCTATGCCATCTTGAGCAACAATACTTATGAAAATTCAACTAAAATAGAAACATTTCAGAAAAGAGTCTGAAGATGTGGAACTTCAGAGAGTTAACTCCTTCTAGCCCATAGCAACTTTTTTATACTTCCAATTAACGCCCGTAGTTCATCATGGCACCCAGAATTTTCTTTGGTCTGACTTTTTAACGGAGTGACTTACCAGCTTAAAACAGGCAGGATTAGAAAGCAAAAGGACTTATTAATAAAAGTTACACTAAGACTGTTAATCTAGGATGTCCCACAATAGAAAAGCCTTGAATATCTTATGTTTTTTAAGTTGATGTTTCAGAAAATGGTCTGGAATCCATGGATGTGTATAGGCTGTTAGAAGTGCAACATTACATACCACATAGGTATTAATGAGTTAAGGAAAAAAATTCTACCTAGTAAAGTACCTCAGCAAAAACAACAAACCCCATGCTGGATGGCAGTGACAGCAAGGCAGATGTCATGGTGTACATTTAAAATGGAATGTATGATATTAGCATGGCACTGTACCGTCTATCTGTGACTGTGCGGTACAAACTGTGAACACCTGAAACCTTTTGCAAGACATGTTGCAAGAAGTATAGGGTTCCATTGCCATATGTTGAGGTGCAGCATGTAAATAGGGGGAAGGTGGCTCTGAATATCCCTAACTGCAGCTGATAGCCACATATATAATGGAGACGTGACTGTGGCCATGGGTATGTGCATCTCACAGTATAACTTACAAGCCTGTTGACTGTTATGCCTCACTGTAGGTGTATAACTGCTGGCTTGGCCACCTGAGGAAAGCAATGCCTAGAAAAGTTCAATGCTGAGGAGACAGAAATGATGCTGCAGGACCTCAACACATACTGTGTATGCCTCCTGAGCAAAGACACTACAGACTACCATTACTGGGACCAGATCTGACAGGGAGTGATGGGGAATTGTGAATATTCTGAGTGGCCATAATATATATCTACAACAGCTGCAATGAAGGGTTACTGATAAAATAGGTAAACCAGATGGGGGTAGACAACTATCAATGAAGAGGCTTGGATCTAGCTCAGTTGATTGATCTTTGAAAATGTCAATCTTCTTGCAGTTAAGACCATAAGATCAACATTTTGACAAGTCAAAAAAATGCACCCCCCACATTCTCTGCTAATTATATATACTGACTTTGAGACTACAATGCAATAGGGAAAAGGGAAAATTCCCTGATCTCCAGTGTACCATGATCTTATTGTATGACTTTTCAAAATCTCAATAACATGATCTTAACCATATGCAATCTGACATTTTAAAAAGTCGGTCATCTATTGTAGACTCACAGGCTCATGGAGGTTGAGGACTTTATGTTGCCATTCAATGGAAAGGAAGCAGCCTGTTATTTATTTATTTATTTATTTATTTGCAGTTGGTTTACCAGGATAGTCCATTTGGCCAAGATGAACCCGTTTTCAATGGAGTCCTGGGGAGAAAAGCTCCATTAACAAGGTTATATAGTTATACAAATATAATAAAAGATTAGCAATCAAGTTATCAATACAATACAATTACACTGTTAGAGCAATCAAGTTATCAATACAATACAATTACACTGTTAGAGCATAACACTGGTGTTGACTGTTGCAGATGGTACTTTCTATAGAAGTTATACATTGTGGTAGTCTGGGTGTGGGATCTGGACTGACACTATCCCTTAGTTTGCCTTTAGGGAAGCACCAGGTTGGCAGTGCCCACAATAGTATAGTATTGTACAGTACAGAACATTCTACTGCATCTTTGAAAGGAATGATTAACCAAGGTTGACCTGCATATCTGTACTTACAAGCACAACTGGTCTGCAGCTACAACAACCTACATGACAATGTATATTTGTCACAATATCATGAAAGTGTGCATTCATGAGTACCAGTATGCATGCCACAGGGCTTAAAGAACCATATGTGTGTGAGCTGAAAGTGTCATGTGTCTTCATGTTTTGAGAGTTTCCACTGGAGTCTAGCATAAGAGGATGATGCAACCTTGATGACAGTAGAACCCCTGTGGGAGATATGGATGGCAGCATGCAAGTGGTACATTCCAGTGACACAGTGGTACTGTCTGGGAGGGGTCACCTATATCCACCATTAAAGAGGTTCCTGCAGATGTGCAGTTTGAGGACACAGTGCAGTGTCACAAGGATCTGATAGACATCTTGTATCTCAGAGTCCATCACCTTCTCTACATGTGGCTCCAAAACACACAGCTTCTGACGTTCACCACATCTGAATTATGCTTACCCACCACAGAAGAGAGAAATTGGGGGGGGGGGGGTGCACCACTGCAATTTTTATGACACTTGGCATTAATCAGCAGATGTAGAAGTCAGTGATGCAAGCACCAATGATTGATACCCACAGCATAGTGGAGATGGTGAGTCTGTTTGTGACTTGTTGATTAGCACACACCAACTGCTCAGTGACATGGAGTATAGTGACAAGACGCACATAGTGCTGTTGAGGTCACTGGTGGAAAATGTTTCTTCAAGAGGTGCCTTCATGAGGTACACTGTTGCAGCCCTCTAGTCTGGTACAACAAGCCATGTAGTCCATGGCCATGAGTGGGTCCAGCTATCAGATGGTCAAGCATAGGCCATCCCAATTCAACTATGGAGACTATTGCTGAGATAGCATCAGTATTACCTTTTACCACATGTCCTGCCACCCCTGGCCATGAGTGCCCTCCAGGTCGGGTCTGCTGCTACTATTCTGACAGCACTTGATATGCCTCAATGAGCTGCTCACAACAGGGTCTCACAATTCTTTCTCTTCCCTGTCACTTGTGTCCACATGGCCTACCACCTTAGCCATCTGTGCCTTCATGTCATAGGTTGTGCTGCTCTGCTGCTCTTCTGGCTGAACACATAGGATGCCCCAAAGGAATGCTCACACATGGCCCAATAGTTCTATATCTTCCTATGAGGGACCACAATGAGACCATATACTCAAGCCAATGCCATGAACAGTGGACACTGCCAATGGTCATGTAACACTGGAGGATGTAATCCTTGAATTTCCACAGCCACCCAGTATGCATAACAGCCATTTTCACCTCCTGTGACATTTCTGGGTATTATACTGTTGCACTCATCTGGCACTGAGTTCTGCCAGTCTGTGTGAGTAATAACTGTGTTCTGCCCACTCCTTAACGAGTGTGGGCATGGTTATGCCTGATGTAATGCATCAGAAATCATTTTATTCATGTTGTCTGTGTTGAGGCATATTGTAATGGACCAGATACTGTCTTTTTGGCAGTGCTGCAGTATATTGCATTCTCTTCTGCCTCGGCTGTGGTATTGCAGCTGGGTGACGCAGTTGTGTAGCGGTTAGCATTGTCACCTCACAACAAGAGGCTCTCTAGTTTGATTCTTGGCTGGGATGTCTTCTGTGCAGAGTTGGTATGTTCTCCTGGTGTTCCCTTAGGTTTCCTCTGGGTGCTCCTCTTTCCTCCCACATTCGAAAGACATGTGTCTGGAGCCTTTCTCCCAGGGCCTGCACTGAAAATGGGCTCTGTCCCAGTCAGACTTTCCCAGTCAATGAATGTTAAATAAATAAAATAAAATAAATGTTCCTCTCATGCATTCCATCCTACCTTTCTGCTGCAGCTACAGCTGGTGTGGTAGGCCCTGCCAAGATGATCACCTGCTGCAACATCTGTTTGTGTAATGTCATGTTGTGTCGCATAGCACAAAAAAGAAATATCTTGCTACAGATGTCCAGATTGTATTGCAATGCCCATTCTGAAGTGTCTAGACATCAAAAGCCTCCCATCAGCAGTCTGAATATACTCTCCATTATATTTCATGTTTCCACATGTATTATTGGCCATTTCCTGTGGGATTTGGCAGTTGTACATGAAGATCATCAACCAAGGCTGTAGGAGATATTTGGCATCTCCTGCAACAAAGATCAGACAGCATATAATATGTGGCCTGCTCCTTGCTTGCACAGTACATGGGTGTATTGACTTGTCTAAGGAGTATGTGCACATACCTACCACTCACATGACCCTGTAGAAAGTCTGCTTACAGGAACCTTTCGTATAGCAAGTGTATGAATAATGTGAACTGCAAGGTAGAGTGATGTACTGATGCATTAAACATAACACCTTGGGAATTACAGGCCACCTGGTATTTCATGGACTGGAAGCCTTTCTTGCTGATATATCACAAGCCTTCTAAGCCAGATTGGGGAGTTGATGGAAACAAGTGTGCAGTCTATGGATCTCATGAAAAATAGGCTATGGTACAATATCTCCACATGGGGCTGGTTCTCTCTTTTGTTGTCCAGGTGAGTCAGATATTCTTCTCACACTGTCAAGGAAATTGTTTTTTTTTTTAATTCAGGAGGGTTATTGTTTCTGCCATAGATCACTGAAAGATCCCTGTAGCTAAAATGGCTGAGGTCACACAAATGTTGGTAACTATAAGAGTGGTGATACCATGCACTTGATTACACATGTGAGTGGCACAAATTAACCAGTCTCCCTGTCCACAGTCTGCTGGTTTGTGAGCTGGTAGGATGTCAGGTGCTGTTTCTACCTCCTCCATTATCATGGATGATAACCACTTGCAGCATTGTGTGCACTGCTTCCAGCTGTGGGTATGGACATGCACTGTTGTGCTACTGCTGCTGCGGGGCCTAGCTTTGCTTCCATATTGTACATCCCAAATCTCAGTGTTCAGTATGAAATTGTGCCATGGTACATCATGCCATTTTATGTTTACTGAATATAATATATTTGCCATTTTAGGTGTCTTTATATGCATAATCCATGTGACTCACTTGCATGTGGTTCCTTTTACATGTCATTATGCAGTCATTAGCATGCATTGTGTATTGCCTATTATGTGCCTTGTACAACTGCACTATCTGTGGCTTAGAATCACCCATGCTAATTTGCTATGCACAATTCACTATACATCTTTGAACCCCAACATTTATGTTAAATATAACAACATTATGCCATGCATGCACAAAACATATGTTGTATTAAATGCAGCAGAATTAAAGAGAAAAAGATGAATTTGCATGACTTTACTTCTGGTTTTGAAAGAAGGGCAAAATATGCATGTTTTATTTTTTCCTCTGCCTTGTACTCTGTCTATATGATAATAATGTAGATTATACACAGGCAAAATAAAGGCTGATTTGTGATGAGGGTACCACATTTTGACATGTCAGTTCAGCTTCAGCATTCTATTATAATGCATAAAGATGTGAAGAAACAGATATAAACAGAGAAAATGCAAATGGCGTGCTGTGAAGTTCTGATGGGCTATTACAATTTCTTGCAGGCCAGAAACCTGCTCTGAATCAATATTAGGGAACTACAGAAGGGTAATTGAAACACCATAATAAAGTTTCAAATTGGTGTCCTTTTGTCTGCATGCACCATTCATAATAGTGGTCAATCAGACAGCTCACATGACATTGATAAATTAAACTTGTATCATACAGTGAACTTGCTCGGTGCCTTTGGAGGAAGGGTAGCCTGACTGTCCTTATTTGCACGTGCACAGGAGTGCTTCTGTGCTGTTATAATGACTTGTTTTCTTTCTAAATCAAGGAACGGAAGAGAAAATATTCTGGACTGGTGGAAACATGACTCAATGCAGTGCTATGTTTTATTCAGGGAATCTTTTAGCAGCTGTGTATTCAGTTTTCTAGGATGTAGTTATCACTGTGCAGGCAAAATACAGTCTGTTAGGCAGACTGTTTACAGATGGAATAAATCTGTTTTCAAGGAACAATATAACATTTTCATCATATTCAGTTTTTATATGATTGTCTTTGGATTAGAGCAGCAGAGTGAATGCAATGGGTCATACACAGCTCATATATGTCTAGCAGTGTATCATATGAATGTATGTATAAATATACATGTGAGTGTGTCTGTGTGTTTAGATATATATACATACATACACAGGTACATATACAACATAAAGACACACAAATATCTATCTATATATCTACCTATCTATCTATCTATGCCTATATATATATATATATATATATATATATATATATATATGTGTGTGTGTATATATATATATATATATATATATATATATATATATATATATAATACATATATGAGTCTATTACTTTTTATTGAAGAGATTTTTAATCTAATCACAAAATATTTAAAAAAAAATAATCTAATACACATTTAATCTAAAACACATTTAGTCAAAGCACATTACATCTATAATTTCATATACAGAAAATACCTGTACAAAACTTCTCTTTTTCCAGTGGTGCAAGCCCCCTGCACCAAACACCCCCTTACTTAAATATACTAACTCCACAGTCACACAATTGTGAATAAAAGAGAAAGAGAAAACTCCTCACACAATGAATCACTGGTGGAGCACAAACGTAAACTTCTAAAGACAGAGACATAACATAACAGTGGGCATTAGCAAGGCACAAATTCTGATCAACACTAATTTGCATTGCAGTTCCTATGATTCAAGACTACACCAGCAGATATTTTCTACAGCCTTACTGTTTTGTCAGATGTGATTCAATCATTAGTGTTTTTGATGAAATGTGCTTTAGATCAATTATGGCACTTTTTTTGGTAGACAAAATGTGTTGATCAAATGTCACGTCTCTCTCTCTCTCTCTATATATATATATATATATATATAACTTGATAACTTGTGTACAGAGTGGGTAGTTTATATGGTGGTCTGCCAATGTGGGGCATTTTATGTCGGGCAGACCTCCAGGAATCTGAAGAGTGGAATTGCAGTGCACCTTAGTGATATCAGTTGTAAACGTCAGAGACGTGCACTGTATAAACACAAACTAGAACATGCGTCAGCACAATTCCTTTTTGTTGGGATTGATGCAGTGAAAGGGTATAGAATGTTAGGCACTACCAAAACATGAGCTTTTAGATAAAAAAGTAAGGATGTGGATGGTCAAGTTGGGGGCTTTATATAAGCCCGGACTTAATGACCATTGGTGGTTTGATTCATATTTTCACTGTCTTCTTTCTCAATATTTTGGTCAACATTATGTGTTTATATTAAGTGTATAATATTTTTACACATAATAGCTTTAGCCCAAATAACAGAATAACAAGAATATTGTGGATGATTATATGTACTTAATTATATATGTAATAAGTTGATTATGTTCCTTGAAAATATGCTTTTTAGATGTGTGTTCCATATTAGGGAATGTGTACTTTAAAATGTGTATGCCTTTAACTGAATGGGGACCATGACATATAAATATTGGTGGTTGCTGTATTGTAATTTCACACTGACAGGGGGCAAAACCGGACCCCGGTCTGTGTTGTTGGCGCCGAATGGCTGCTACAGAAGCTGCTTGAATGTTTGTTCTACTGGAATAAAAGTTTTCTACACAATTATGTAAGTGTTTTGGGCCCTTTTCTTCTGGATTTACTATGAGGTTTGATACATTAATGGGTGCTTGATTCTAATGTTTGTGCTTGAACTGTGTACATTCCGAGCACCAAGCTTATTTATGCACGCAGCAGTTTGTTTTTGGACAGTTTGTTCATTTTGAGTGCTGCTGATGTACTAATGGATTATTTAATCATGGGGCCGTTTTGCAGTAAGGACGTTTTCATCAATGGCTACAAGAGGTGACCTTTGTGCTTTCAATAGCAACCTTTTACATGATAAAGATGATGTGGCCTGTTTTGTAAGCTGCAATGGTGATAAAAGAACAGAGACTATCGTGGAGGTGAGTTGCATTGTTAATATGGAACACATGTTTAAAGAATTGACTTTATTGAGAAAAAAATTTCGTTCTACCATTTGGCATATTAAATTACTCAAAGCATATGTTGGGGCTGAGATTGCACCGCGTGGCCTGAGAGTTTACTTGGAACCAGAGGTTGGGAAAGAAGATAGCGATTTTATGTCAAGATGGCATTTAATACAACAAACGGCTTTGAAAATGTTTATAGAGTTGCTTATTGATTTTTATGAACATTCTTTGACTGATATCAAAACGAAATTGGATGAATGTCTTGAAAATATACAACAACATGAAAGCGAAGTGGATTATGGCAAAATGTATTATTTATACCTGAGTGAAGCTAATGCTTTAGAGAGGGAAGTGAGAAACAAGAAAATAAAGAAATTCAATAGAGACATGGGGGATGTTAAAAATAATGCTGTTTTTCATTGGAAAACAGCAAAGAAGTCAGTGTATTTTTCTGACTCAACCAATAGACAGTCCAAATATAAACGTAAAAGAAATAGATCTATTTTAAAGCACACGAGGGTTTTGAAGGCATCACTGATTCAAGTACTTCAGATTTTTCATCAACCCCCCCCCCCAGTACTGATACAGAGGGAGATTGTATCAAAGAATCAACATCACCTGTTTATAAGAAATCCAGGGGAAGAGGGGGCCCTTTAGAAGAGGAGGGCACAAACATCGCAAGCAGAGCTGGGAGCAACATAGAACAAGCATTCAGGGACCTGACAAGAATGTAGCGGAGAATATAAATGAAGAAATGGACAATTTAATAGTTAATCTCACTAATTATGAGTTAACTTCACAAGAAATAAGTGTACTCAATAAAGGATTTAGTTATGTACCATCATGCTTTACTTCTGAATTTGATGTATGCTTAGATGTTAAACATTTCTGTAGAAATTTAAACAAAGTATTTATTTAACACCAAAAGTGATATCAGTAATGTTCCTATGGATGTTTTTCACTTTAGGAAATCTACGTTTCAGCCGCACTATCACCCCAGAGTGAAATCATTTGAAGACATGGTGCTACATAATTTGCATATAAATCAGAATGTGATTTTTAGATTTTAGTAACAACTTGACTAGGTCTGAAAGAAATGCATTAATGAAGCTTAAAAATAATAAAAATATAGTGGTGGTAAAGACTGACAAGGGGGGTGCCATAGTAATATGGGCAAGAACTGAATATCTGAGTGAAGCTTTGAGACAATTGAATGATGGCGGATTCTGTCATAAACTGCCATTAGATCCAACTATGGATTTCAAAATAAAAATTGATGCATTTCTTTTGAATGTTATGTTATATGGAGATATATCAGAATCTCTTTATAAACAACTTAGAGTGGATGACCCTAAACCTCAGAGATTCTATATCTTGCCAAAGATACATAAAACACCCATTAAACCTCCAGGAAGACCTATAGTGTCAGGGAGAGGTTCATTAACAGAACCTTTGTCAGTATATCTTGAACATCAGTTAAAACCACTACTACATTTGGTAAGAGCAATTAAAAGATGATAATGATTTATTATGTTTAATGAATGATCTACAAGTGAGTCATAATTCTTTTCTTTGTACCCTGGATGTTCAATCTTTGTATACGAACATCCCACATATTGGGGGTACTCAGGCCCTGAAACATTGGCTTGAAATATATGGTATGTATTCACCAGGACATGTTGAATTCTTGATTACCTTGTACAATTTGTATTAGAGCATAACGTGTTTTATTTTTGTGGTGACAGTTATCTACAAATGAAGGGAACTGCCATGGGCACTACATTTGCACCAATTTAAGCTGACCTCTTTATGGGGTATTTGGAATGGCAGTTAATTTACAGTGATATGAACCCATTTAAAAAAGATTTAATGATGTGGCATCACTACCTGGATGACTGCTGGGGCATTTGGTCAGGAACTGCTACTAATTGGTCAACATTTGTTAAATATTTGAATTCAAATGAGTTTGGATTTGTATTTACTGATAGAATTGAAAAAAACAGTATTGATTTTTTAGATGTTATGATAAGTAAGAAAACAAATAGTTGTATGATTATCAGCTTATATAGAAAACCGTTTACCAAGAATGCCATTTTAGAAGCTAGTAGCTGTCACCCTAAACATATTACTGCCAATATACTGAAGTCACAATTTCAAAGACTTAGGCATATTTGAAGAGAAGATGAGGGATACAAACTTGAACTGAAGGATATGGATAACAGGTTTATAATAAGAGGCTACTAGAAAAATAATATTGTGAAATAAAAAAATCAAGGCATCTGGTTATGTCAGAGACAACTTTTTGAGAAATGCAAATGTAGATTCTTTGCAGATTACTAGACCTGCAAAATTTGATACAACCAATTCCAAACTTAGATTTTTTTCTTATAAATTATGGCACAAATATTTTCAAAATCAGGGCGGTTGTTGCCAAACATTGGGAAATTCTGAAATCTAACCCATTCTTTAACCAATGCCTAGATGCTAGATGTTCCTATAGTTACAGAAGGGGGAAGAATATTGGTGAGTCACTTTCGTGGTATAAGTAGATTGATTGGCCCAAAGGGAATGAACATAACTATGTACCTAGGGGTAGCAATGCTGTGGGAATTGTGTGTACTGTAGGGTAGTAACACGGACTAAGTCATTCACATCTTTTAACACTTCAAAAGTATTTGACATTAGATATTTGATAACTTGCCATACAGAGTGGGTAGTTTATATGGTGGTCTGCCAAAGTGGGGAATTTTATGTCAGGCAGACCTCCAGGAATCTGAAGAGTAGAATTGCAGTGCACCTTAGTGATATCAGTTGTAAACGTCAGAGACGTGCACTCTGTAAACACAAACTAGATCATAGCTCAGCACAATTTCTTTTTGTTGGGATTGATGTAGTAAAAGGGTATAGAATGTCATACACTACCAAACATGAGCTTTTAGATAATAAAGAAAGTATGTGGATGGTCAAGTTGGGGGCTTTATATAAGCCCGGACTTAATGACCATTGGTGATGTTTGATTCATATTTTCACTGTCTTCTTTCTCAACATTTTGGTCAACATTATGTGTTTATATTAAGTGTATAATATTTTTACACATAATAGCTTTAGCCCAAATAACAGAATAACAAGAATATTGTGGATTATTATATTAACTTAATTGTATATGTAATAAGTTGATTATGTTCCTTGAAAAATATGCTTTTTGGATGTGGGTTCCATATTAGGGAATGTGCACTTTAAAATGTGCATGCCTTTAACTGAATGGGGACCATGACATATAAATACTGATGGTTGCTGTATTGTAATTTCACACTGATGACACAAGGGGGTGAAACCAGTCACCAGACTGTGTTGTTGGAGCCGAATGACTGCTACAGAAGCTGCTTGAAAAAGTTTGTTCTACTGGAATAAAAGTTTTCTACACACATATTTAAGTGTTTTGGGCCCTTTTCTTTGTGATTTACTATGAGGTTTGATACATTAATGGGTGTTGGATTCTAATGTTTGTGCTTGAACTATATATATATATATATATATATATATATATATATATATATATATATATATATATATATATATATGTGTATGTATATATATATATATATATATATATATATATTTATTATTTATTATTTATTTTATTTTATATTTGTTGACCAGGATAGTCTGACTGGATACATGTCCATTTTCAGCGGAGGCCCAGGGAGAAAAGCTCCAAGATAATAATACACATTGAACATTTAGTAAATGCTAGTTTCAAGCAGATTACAGTCATAAGCAATACCAGCATTTAGTACATATATTACTTATTATAAAACACTTTACAAAACATAACATTATTTTCAAAGTTAAACATCCATAACATTACATTCAGGTTTAAGACACACTGAGCAGCAGTTATACAATTGACCCTTCCTGAAATGGAGTGGTAGAAAAAAGTTAGAAGTAGTTGAAAGTAAGGCACCTAAGAAATAGAGAGGTCACCAGTCGGGGTTAGTGCAAGGACATAACCAATGAGTTTTGAAGTATTTCTTGAGTTTGTTTTTGAATGGAGTTAGTGAGGGTTCTAGGGTCAAGTCATCTGGGAGTCTGTTCCATATTTTTCCAACAGAGTTGGCAAACAGAGTCCCCAGCTGAGTAGTTGGATTTGTATGTTTGAACTAGGAGTCTAGTGGATGATCACAGTGGCTGGGTGCTGGTGTAGGGGCTGATAATATTTTTTAGTGCAGGTATACTTTCTGGTTGATAAAGGACTTTATGTGCCACTATTAGCTGGATGAACTGCAGTAGGCTTGGCAGTTCAAGCCATCCAAGGCAATTTAGGTTGTGGCTGTGGTGTGTCCGGAAGGCTGTGCCAGTAACAAATCTGGCAATGTGGTTAGAGCAGGATGATAGTTTATTAAGATCTGTTTTGTTTAAGTTGGAGAATTGAGGTGAGGCATAGAGAAGAGTTGATAGCAGATGGGAATGGGCAATTGCAGTTTTAGTAAGTGGGGTAAGGAAAGGTTTGATTCTGTAAAGAGAGCCAAGGTTTTTATTAATGGTTTTGATAGTTTGATTGATATGCACATCAAACTTCAGGTTGTTATCAACTGTGACACCCAGTAGTTTAGTTTTGGCTTCTGGGGAGATGATAGTGCCATTGTTAGCAGTTATGTTGAAGGCTGGCAGGGGGGTCCTGCATGTGGGGAGAAGAGGAGCAACTTAGTTTTGTTGGGGTTTAGGATTAGATGCTGATTGGAGAGCCATTTTTCCACTGTACTGAAGGTAGTTTGGGTTAATGTAAATAAAGTAGCTGGTGAGGTGTCAGAACAAATCAAGGTGGAGTCATCTGCATATTGAATGCAGGTAGCATCTGGGATGACTGAATGAAGGTCGTTGATAAAGATGGAAAAAAGAAGGGGTCCTAGTATCAAACCCTGGGGGACTCCTAATGTGATGGGTAGGTGAGATGATAACTTGTCCTGCCGTAGGACTGCCTGTTGCCTGCCCTGCAGGTAGGATTGAAACCATTGGAGTGCATGGTTGTTTAAGGAGAAGGCCTTCAAGGTATTTATAAGCATTTTGTGGTCAACCATGTCAAAAGCCTTGGATAGTTCTAGAAAGAGTGCTGAGGATAGTTTGTTATTATTGCGGCTGTGGTTAACGACGTTAGAGAAAGAGAGGAGGGCAGATGTAGTACTGTGGTGTGGCTTAAAGCCATGCTAAAAGTTGAACAACAGCTTGTTCTGTATGAGGTAGTGCATGAGCTGTATGTGTAAACACTTCTCCATAATTTTAGCGAGAGGTGACATCATAGCTATGGGTCTAAAGTTTGACAGTTCAGTGGAACTACCTTCTTTATGGAGAGGTATGGTATGGGAGATTTTCCATATACTGGGTACAGTAGCTTCAGATATAGCTCTATTGATCAAGATAGAGATGGGGTATGCTATGGTGTCAGCAGCCTTTTGCAGATTGTCTGCTGGGAGGAGGTCGGCAGCCAGGGTGGTCGGTCTTAGTTTCTTAAGTAGGGCATGAATAAGTTGAGTAGGAACAGGCTGGAAGGTAAAGTATATTTGGGTACTGGGTGTGGCTACATTAGAATTAGAGCCATTGGGAAAGAGTTGGCTGGCTAGAGACTGGATAGTCTCTGTGCAGAAACTGTTGAAGTTATTAGCAAAGTCTACTGGGGATTTTATTTGGGAAGATGGGGGGGGGGAGTGGCGGTTTGGCCTGGGTGGAGTAGTTTATTTATTCCTGCCCAGAACCTTTGAGGTTTGTTTTGGTATTTATGCAGAAGATGGTAGTAGTGGTTTTTTTTGTCTAAGGTTATGGATTTTTGGTGTCATTCCTTAGCTGTCTGAATCTTAGTTGATCAAGTGGGGCTTTTGTCTTTCGGTAGGTGGTCCATGCTTTGTTTCTGAGTGAAATTTTGGTTTTGGTATCTTTAGAAAGCCACGGTGCAATATTAACTTTGGTTCTAATAGAGCTGCTGGGAGCATGGGAGTTAAGAATAGCAAGGAATTTGGTGCTAAAGTATGCTACTGCTTCATCTAGGGGGAGACTTTTTAGTACTGACCAGTTGCATGCCTTAAGTTCATTTTGAAACTTGGTGAGAATAAAATTTTTATTGTTTCTTAATGTTCTATAGGTGGGTTGGTAGGAGCAGTCTACTTAGAGCTTGATTCAATAGGTGAAACTGTGGTCACTTAGGTCATCAGGCAAAGTGCCTGACCCCTGGGATTCAGGTTACTGGCTAAAGCTCTTGCCACCCCTATAGTGCCTTTTTTAGGCAAGGTTCAAAGGATAAAACCACCACCATAGCAGATACAAGCATGCAAAATCTGAAGGTAGTGCTACTCAATGCTAGAAGTCTAAACCTCAAAATGCACTCTCTCGAGGCACTCCTAAAAATGGAGAACATCGATATCTGTGCAGTAACTGAGACCTGGTTCAAGGCTCCAGAGAGCACCCCTGCAATACCAGGCTACAATTCTTACCACACTTTTCGGCCACAAAACCAAGACCGAAAAACTAAAGGTGGAGGAGTGTCCATATTCACCAAGGATATTCACACCTCCAGGCTAGTTGCCCAACACAATGCATCTGAAATTCTCCAGGTGCAACTGACACTAGATAAGACTGCAATCCGAATTGTAGCTTGCTACAGATCCCCCACCATGCCCCAAGATTCTCACTACACCTTTCTAAACATACTGGAAAATATTAAGATACAGCTAAACACCCTAATACTGGGTGATTTCAACTACCCTGCCATTAATTGGGAAAACTACTCAGGTACCAACTCTTTTTCCCAACGGTTCTTGGAATTCATAAATTCCAATGCCCTGGATCAACTAATCCATTGTCCCACCAGGGGAGCCAATATCCTAGACCTGGTCATTACCAACATGGGAGATAGATGCTCCACACCAGTGGTCACCCCCTCATTGGTCAGGTCTGACCTTAAGCAAATCACCTTTGACATCCACATCCCACCCCCACTCCCCAGTAAGGAAACCTCCTTAAGAAACTTCTCCAAAGCCAACTTCATGCTACTGAAGTCAGAAGTGACAAACTTCACAACACCCACGCAGACGGGATCTGGAAGTTTGACTGCAGAATCCTACACTAAGGCACTGTATGAGCACATCCACTCGTGCATGAATCGTGCCATCCCAAATAGAACCAAGATGCTCTTCTCCAAAAAAAGGAAGCCGATCTGGTGGTCCACTGCTATAAACAAGCTATACAACAGAAGGAAGAAACTGTTGCAGAAAAGAGGAAAATCCCAGGATGCAAAAAAACCTCCCTCACCAGCCTCAGTAAGAAGCTGAGATCCCTCATAAAATCCTCAAAAGCTAGTTACGAAAATAAAATTGCCAAAGATTCCAAAGAGAACCACAAGGCATTCTATAGTTATGTCAAGAATCTAAATGGCAATGCTCAGATCTGCTCTGAGCTACAACAGAATGGCATTAAATATACGATCCCAAGAATATTGCCAATATCCTGGCAGATCGATTTAGTGCCAACTTCACCCCCCTCTCACCCCCTAAAGGGCCCATCTCAATACCAAAAGACTGACAAATTCTGATAGTCATGGCCACACAGGTAGAAACCGCACACTCCAAAGAATACAGCATCCATGGGACAAGATGACATCCCAGGCTGTGTACTACATGAACTACAAAATGAACTGGCACCTCACCTAAGTGTCATGTTTAATCATAGCCTCACCTCAGGCTTCGTGCCCACTGAGTGGCGCACAGCTACAGTTATCCCACTCCACAAGGGAGGATCCGCCTTGGATCCTGGAAACTACCATCCCATCAGTCTGACAAGCCTGATCTGCAAGGGCATGGAACACATTATCATGGAACTTCTAAACAAAGACATTGGCAACCTTCAAACACTGGACCCCACCTAGTTTGGGTTTGTGAAGGGCCGATCCTGTCTCCTGAATCTGATTGACTTCTTCAAATCAGTCTCCAGAGCTGTGGACAAGGGTAAGGTGGTCCACAAAGCCTATCTGAACCTCGCCAAGGCCTTCAACACCATCCCCCACTCTGGAATGATAGATAAACTTACTAAGATGGGCATAAATCCCTATGTCACTCGATGGGTTGCCAACTGGCTTACTGACAGAACCCAGACTGTAAAAGTAGCCGACTCCAAATCCAGCTCCAGACAAGTGACAAGTGGAGTACCTCTAAGGTACCACTAAGGGACTCTGGCTAACAAAGTTTGCAGATGACTGCAAACTGGGAGCCATTATTGAATCCCCAAATGATATGGATATTCTACAAAAAGGCCTTACAGAAACAGATGCCTGGTGCTAGGGCCATGGGCTCAAGCTTAATTCCAAGAAATGTATAGTTATCCCCTTTGGAAAAAAACATGTACCCATGAATTACCACATAGGTAGCAGGATGCTAAACATCAAAAGTGTGATGAGAGACTTAGGGACACAGGTGGACAGTGGTCTCACTTTCGATAACCACATTGCCACAACAGTCAGGAAATCATTCTATGTGGCACACCTCATCACTAAGGGCTTTTCATCCAGAAAAAAGGAGGTTATTGTCCCACTGTACTCATCCCTCATTAGACCCATTATAGAGTATAATGCCCCATTTGGTATGTACCTCACAAGACATCTGCAACAGATGGAAAGGCCACAGAAATACCTCACTAAAAGAATCACAGGCCTAAAGCAGATGCCATATGCTGACTGTCTAAAAAAACTCCAGCTATACTCTGTGGCATATCGTCTACTCAGCAGCGATCTCTGCTTAACATACAAGGCCATGTCAAACCCTGAGCTGTTGGAAATGCTCCACTTAAAAAAAAATCCCAATCCCTCAGAGCCACACACTCCAGGGATCTAAACCTTGTCATCACAATGAACAAAACATGCTAGAGGGATAGGTTCCTGACCCAGAGACTCCCTATAGTCTGGAATAGACTGCCCATACATGTCAAGCAGAGCACCTCATTGGCCCTCTTCAAAAGGAACCTTGATGTTTGGATGGGAGATAGGAAATTCACCCCGGCGATCATGTCAGTCACCCTGTTAGACAGGGGCCCAGGGAAGTAAATATTGTGGGAAGAAATATCCAGGGAATTGTTATGGCTAGGCTTGCATAGGCCCTAGGGCCGATAGCCTAGTACCAACCTATGAACCTATGAAGCTATATATATATATATATATATATATATATATATATATATATATATAGCCCTAGCTATATAAATATATATATATATATATATATATATATATATATATATATATATATATATATACATACACACACACATAGATATAGATATATAGATATGTGTCTGTGTATGTATGATTCTATCATGTATGAGCAAACTAATTTAATGCATTTTGTATGAGCAAACTAATTTAATGTTGAATTGAAAGCACTGACAAAAAAGTTTGAACATACACAATACCGAAAACAAAAAATATTGAATAAAACAATATCGAGAAAGGAAAATTATTTCCTCTCCCGATATGAAGACTAAAACCCCATAAAACTATTCTCAAATTCATCTGAATAGTGCCACTGTTATGGGAAGGCTTTTATGAAGATAAGGTATAGGGTTAGGATTGAGGGAAGGGGCAGCATATTACCTTCATAAAAACTTTCCATAACAGTACCACTACACAAGACACACTTGAAAACACAAATATATGCAAACACAATGGGGGATTCAATAAAGCCTAAATGGTAATTTTTCCCTGTGTGTGCATTGCACCACAATGTGCACATGGCCGCAACACATTTTAGATTCAATAAACTCTGTGTAGCAGCCCACACTCATGCACAAACATGGTAAATTTTGTGGCATGCAAATTGCAGCATAAGTAGCTGAACTGTATGCTAATGAAGCAAACCAACACTATGGAGCGATTCAACATGCTGTAAAGCATCCGTGTAGACTCCATGCTCCTGTTGACCTTGTATTCCAAAACTTTTCAAATACAGTCATGGAAAGGAGTCTACTTAGAAACAAGAGCAAGTAAAAGTTATTAGATTTGTACAGAACTGACCTTCTCATGTAGCAGCAGACACATTATTGCATTATTAGACAGGGTGAATTCTTCAAAAGTAGAGTAACAATAACAACAATCCTTTTGAAGTGCCATGTCATAAATGCAGCTTTGCTCCCCCAACTCCAAATGAAGAATACACTTGTAACTAATGTAGACAGCTAAAATCGCAAACCCCATGAAACAGAGTATGCATGCTGTCATGTAAACATATGCAGTATGTAGCTGACGGAATACAGTCAAATTTTATCAAAAACTGTATTCCACTGTGCAGATATATAGCAAAGTAATATCCTCCCTTGTGTTTACAACATTGGGCTTCCCTTCAGTTTCCCAGCCTACACAGTTGCCAACCATGTAGATTCAGGGCTGTCAGCATGGTAAAGATGCAAATATGGTCACAACTCATTAGAATTGCTGAATCGCAAAACATTGTAAACATGTAGGGATGTTCACCTCATGTAGGCTCTTCCGCAGTGTTTGTTTTCAATGGATGGCAACAATGATTGATGACATCAGGGGTGTGTATCAGGTTACACTTACAGAGATGTATATGTAGGTCTGTGAAGGGTGAAAGTGGATGTAAGTAGTGCATAATTCACAAGTTCTGTTTCAGCCTCTTTATTTTATTGTTAAAATGTGTCATTGCTATCTGTTTTGAATTACTTTTTAATTATTTTTGTCATTGGTTGCACGATGCGGCACTTAGCACAATCACTGGAAATGGAGGAATGAATGGCAAGTTTCTCTATGCTTCACATGTAACTATTCCTCTGGCAGCATATGTATGTGTATGCTGGAGTACAGATGGTCATGGGTTCTAATACAGGGTTTGCAAACTTTAAATCAGTTTTTATGCTCCATGTTTGTGTGATATCACAGGAATGGAAGAAATTAATAATATTTCCTGTGTTTACCTTATTTAAGCATAGGTGCATACAGCGGCTTGGAGGTGTGCATCTCACACTAATGAGTAGCAATAGAGTTAGCACACTCAGTTAAGCAGCAGGTGTGTTTCATGGGTGCTAACTACAGCATTAGCAGGTAATTTTCAGCACAGTGGAGCTATTCAATAAGCTATAAAGCATCCATGTAGTCTCCATTCTGCTTTTTCCTGAAGTCTTCAATACCATTGGAGTAGAGACAAGGACATTTTAAAGGGGCATAGTGCTAGGGCTGCTGCAGCTTTGGTTCATATGTATGTGCAACAGGTTGAAGCCAGTGTTGCTGGTGCTGGTGACAATCGGCCTAGGCTAAGATGGAGAAGAGTGTTCAGGCCCAGGGTAACTTTTCAGATACTACATGACCTGAAGATTGTACGGGATGGAAAAGAACACATTACAAGAACTCTGTGAACTCTGCTGCCTTTAACTCAGAGCTAGAGCCAAGCAAGGGGAGCCCATCCCAGTGAAAACTAAGGTATGCGCAGCCCTTAGAATATTAGCTACAGGTACCTTTCAAAGACCAACTGGGAGCATGATGGGTGTGTCACAGGAATCAGTATCCAAGATTCTCCACCAATTCCTGGAGGCTATGCTAATACATACCACTAAGCATATACATTTCCCCATAGTTCTGACAAGAGGAACAGCAATATGCAACATTTCTACCAGGAAGTGCACTACCCTGAAGTACTGGAATACAGATTGCAGTCATGTACACATTAAGGCACCACCTGGTGAATAGGGTAGAATCTACATTAACAGCAAGGGGTATCACTCCATCAATTATCTTGAATGTGTGTGCTGGCAACCCTGACAGTTATCATGAATCCCATATCTGGCACACATCACAGTTCTACCAGATGTTTGCTAGGGGGGACATCCCACAGAGCCATTTACTGGAGGATGCTGGCTATGCATTGGAACCATGGCTGATGACATCCATCAAAAGTACACACACAAGTATGGACGAATGCCATAATGAGGCAGATTCACAAACCAGAAACATCATAGAGAGTGTATTTGGACTGCTGAAGTCATAGTTCTGGTTCCTAGATGCATTTGGTGGAGCCTTGCAGTATAATCCACATACATGTACATAGATATTTACAGTATGTGCTATGCTACACAATCTGATCCTCCAGAAACAGCTGCAGCAGGATCAGCAAGAAGAAGGGACACACAACCCCCCACCAATGTCTAGGTCACCTCAGGCACAGTCAGAGGAGGACTTGGAGGGGGAACCACCAGCTGCTGTGTCTGGAGGCAGAAGTAGACATGCTCAGTATGGCCTTGCTTTGGCTAAGAGATAATGCATAGCACATTCACTGACTACCTAGGTGCCTAATACCTTTCTCCTAATCACATGCACATATTATAATTGATGCCAGGTAACTCACACAACTTTTACCTCCCCATATATTGGCTGTGTACTGCTTGCAGCGGACAGAGTCAGCCTTGAACTAAAACTGTGTCAACAGCTGCATTTGCAAGGTAAGTCCTGAACCTAGAGTGCATTCCTTAATAATATTGTGGCATGGCCTTAAATTTCTTAAATTGGTACAGTAATCAGGTAAATATTGTTGGATTCCTACATAAACTACTTTAACATGTGACAGCAGAGCAATGAATTTATTTATATTTTTCCATTAGTAAGTCTTAGGCCTCAGGCATAAAAGAGTCACACAATCATCCCTCTCAAAAGTACTAATGATCAGTGTATGCCCTCAGTTTAGTGCCATACCTTTGTATTGGTAAATCATTAAAGAGAGAAGTTAGAAAGTAATGATATACATTGAAGTTTATGACTTGACAGCCCTTCCCAAGTTCAAACAACAGGCAAGATGCACAACAAGGAGAGTAACAAGAGCATCCTATCCTTATTTGTGCCATAGCAGTAACTAATCTTTGCTTCCCACCAAAGTAATAGGCTATGCTTGTTTATGACATAAGAGTAACTGAGCTTTGCTCCCCAAAAGAACAGTGCACCCTTGTTTGTGCCATAACAGTAACTCACCTATGCTACCCGCAAAAGTGCAGCATGTAGTTGTGCATGCCATCAAATCTGGTCATCAGTTGTTGGCAGCTTCATATCATATTATTCCCCCCATTTAATATCCTCACACAATTTAAGGCCAAAGATATTGAATGGCTTACAAACTGCATGTCTCACACTACTGGTCAGATAAGTGATGAATTACCAAGAATACAAACATGTAAGACACATCTGTATATTTGCAAGCATAATCATTAGCAGGTTGCATGCTCAGTAAATGCACTACATTCTAATATAATAAAGATAATTAAATGTACGCATAACAGCTGATGATTTGATAACAGTGTGCATTCTGTTGCAGTTGCTTGTGTGAAGAATGTCTTCACTCCTTTACTGCAAAGCTGTTTCTGTGGCAAAGAGGAATAAAGCATCCATCCTGTTTTCTGAAGATGCATTGGTATGAGAGTTCAAATCATGAGCTATGTAGAAATATCTCATGTGTACTATCATGTTCTACTGTGTATGTCATGCATTGGTTTTCCTCATTTCATATATTTCTCCACAGCTAAGCTTCTAAACAGCCTAGTGCTATTCGTGCTATTAGGCTACTAGTCTCATATAACACTATGAAGTTATGTGCCTAGGCAGGCCTCCCAAGCTGTTGCACACCACATGGCCTGCTGATGTCATCTACTATAAGTGCACCCCCACTCTTGTATAAATCAGACTTGTGTTGTGGTGCATTCATTAAGTAGTATGTTTTGTAGTCTGTGCACTTAGGTAGGGGTTCAGTGCTCACTGTAGTTGACTGTGTGTGTGTGTGTGTGTGTGTGTGTGTGTGTGTGTGTGTGTGTGTGTGTGTGTGTGTGTCTAGTTAGCATGGTAGACATGGTATCCTACAGTTACTTCTCCAAGGGCACGGATTGTCAGTATTTTGATACTTGTACAAGCCAACACATCCATTTCATGCAAACCTCCAAACCTATTGTCTTCTATATGGCTACTTCTAAATTCTCCCCTGGAATCACATCAGTCGCCCTGCTAGACAGGGGTCTAGGGAAGTGAATAGTGTGGGAAGAAATAGCCAGGGAATTGTTATGGCCAGGCTTGTATAGGCCCTAGGGCCGATAGCCTAGTACCAACCTATGAACCTTATGAACCTATGGCCTGCTGATGGCATCTACTATAATTTCACCTGCAGTTCTTTAAAAGCCAGACTTGTGCTGTGGTGCTTGCAAGTACTGTGTTCTGTAGTATGTGCACCTAGATAGGTAGGGGTTCTATTCTCACTTTAGTCAACTGTATGCCTGTCCAGTCAGCAGAGTAGACATTCTATCCCACAAGTATTTCTCCAAGGACATAAATTGCCAGGATTTTGATACTTGTACAAGCCTACACATCCATTACATACAGCCCTCCCAACCTGTTGTCTCCCACATGGACTGCTGATGTCATCTACTATAAGTTCACCTGCAGTCCTGTAAAAATCAGACTAGTGCCATGGTGCTTGCATTAAGTACTGCATTTTGTTGTCTGTGCACCTAGGTAGGTGTGGTTCTGTTCTCGCTGCAGTCAACTGTGTATGTGTGTGTCAGTTAGCTGTTGCTTGACATTACTGTGAGACTTTGCACCAGCATGTGGGGCACTTATTCTGGCCTCAACAGGCTCTGCAGATGTCATCAGCTATATGATAGTTTTGGCTCTGCAGTAATCCCAACAGGCCAAGGTCAGACAGTGAGCCAGAGGCCAGGCAGATATGACCTCATCCTATACACAAAGATTACAGTAACATGGTTTTAGTCTATCCACATACATCATGGCATGGTTCGTAGCCTCTGTGTTATGTTGATGAGAAAGGCCTGTGGTCTATCCAGCTACTGCATGTGTCTGGTGAGGGTAATGCAAAAGAGATCATTATACTTGTGATGACCCACCACTAGACCAGTAACTAAGGACCCTCAATCCTCACCACTGCCAACAGTGAGGGATGTAGACTGAGGATAACAGGTACGCACACAGTATTTCTAGAAGCAGCTCTCTCCATCAAGTGCAATTTTTCTTAAGAGCATACAGAGACCACAGTCAGTCCAGGGCTTGGTTTCCCCCTCTTTCTTTAGATCCACAATAAGACTCCCCACTGGTACAGCTATAGAATTGAGATCTCAGTTGAGTGGCCAAGCCAAGACCTCCAGCACCCTGTCTGTCCAACCATTCTTCGTGCCCCTGCTCAAGTAGCTTACACACACTCTTTGAGGTTTGATTTACACACACACACACACACACACACACACACACACACACACACACACACACACACACACACACACACATACACACACAAACACACCCCTGGGAAAGGCTGGCACAAATTTATTAGCTATGCCCCCTTTTGCCCAGACTATAAGGTAGTTATCTTTGCCACCAGTCAACTCCTTATCAGCTACTTTAAGGCCCTTAACAAAGAGTGTCCAGTCTTAATGTGCAATATTAATATTAATACAAATGGTAGTTTGACCAAGAGCAAGACTATTAGGAGTGCCCACACATTGTTACCAAATACATATGCAAGTAGTCGCAAAACTTAAATATCTCTAGACAGATCAGCCACAATGAAAGGTTTAAATATATGTAATAATAAGTAATAAAAGAACAATAAAATACTCAGTATATATTCACAGTGACAAGAGTTCAAACTCACAGGAAGTATTTAAAACAACATTGCAGAACAGTCTCAAATAAATAAAGAAAAATATCTAAACTAAGCTTTGCTATATTCCTGACTATATCTAAGAGAATTATACTATTCCCTTGTAACTTACTTCATCAGAGCAAGGCAGATGTCATGGTAAATGGTTCTTTTCAGCTCCAAGACAGAATACAGAATGCTCTGTCTCACCAAGAGACCCTCCAAATAAATATCTCAAATATTACTCCTGGGATAGCTTGCATCTGACTCTAACCCATGTGAAACCCAACTGCTGGAAGCTTGACAGTATTTTAGCATCTACTTGTGAAAATACATAGACCTCAGATCTTTGGCAGATGCTGGAAGTCATACAAAAATGCATTCCTTCATACTTTCAGCGGTAGTAATTAGTTCACTCCAAAGACAATACAGAAAGGTCCCTAGTATAGACATTATGTCTCTGGCCTAGTCTATAAAGTAATTTAATTTCAGCTATTTTTATTAAGTTAAGCTCCTGTATTACAGTTTCCACTGTCAAAATATATACATTTAAACAGTTACAATAGTTCATGTACACTTCTGTTCTGTTCCAGTAGGGCATACTGTGGTTACGTTTTAGCACAGGCACTTTATAAAACACCTTTTTAACACACATCTGTACAAACCAGTTTGATATACACATAGCATACAGTTCTAATACATTTGTAACACAATCATCTCATATACATCATGATGATATTCACAAATGACATATAATTATTTACAAAATTCCAGACAGATGTGTTGGCAGTATCTCCCTTTGTCACAACACTGTGTTTCTGTTCTTATCAGGTTTCACTACAGTGCTGTCATACAATCCTACTATCCAAACATGATGGCATCACTTAAAATGTCCACCATATCTTTGTACTGGAAATCCTTTAAGGCAGAAGTTAGAAATTAATGATAAACATTGCACTTTCTTACTTCACAACCTTCACAGGTGAAATCAGTATAAGGTTTTGACATTTTGATGCTATAAACTGTTGAACTTTTCAAGGAGAATATAGGTTCAAGGTAGAATGACCACTTCAACAACACAAATGCAGATATACTAAGCAGTAAGTTACCTATGCACCATGAGCATCAGACAGAAGGCATTTGTATCCTTGAATCCAAATGAAACAGGGATATGGCACAGTTATCATCACTTGCAGACAATGTTGTTGGGGGGGTAGGGGGCAGGAAGCCTAGGATGACACACAAGGTCAGGGAATGTGTGTGAGTAAGAAAGAGAAGAAGGTAGACATATGTATAAATCAACAAATGGTCAGTGAGACTAAGTGAGTAACTGTGGTGTGAGTATCTGTAGGGGTTGTCCAGGTGAAATTGTTGTGTGAGTGTATGCATGACTGCAGCCCAGCTCTGTGCTCATTCTACTTCTTGGTCTGTCAGACAGGTGTGATCTGTGCATGGTAAAGGTGGCATTTCATTGTTGGCATCCCCAACCAGGAGAATTGCCTTTGACAGGAGTTGGCAGGTTTTTGTGATGAGGAAGCATGCTTCTGAGCTCAGAGGCGGGTTGTCCAGGAGTTCCAAGATGTTTGTTGGACTCCTAGTTAAGCATTATGGGCCCCGGTTACTGCAAAGGGACTATTCAGGCTCAGAATATAAATCTGAACCATGGGACAGTGCTGCTGAAAAAACAGAATGGAATAGAATACCACTATGAATACCAGTCTTGACTATATTCAGCTTTTAACTCTTACAAGTAGTCACTGTAACTGATACTTACACATCTGTGGGGTGTCCCCAGTCCTACATTCCCTGATCCAACAATCGAGGCTATACCTGCTCCTACTCTGGAGGTCATTGTAATGGTATCAGCATTGATCACCAGTGCAGGAGATACCTGCAGCACTGGTCGAAGCCCAGGCAACACTATCCCATGCTTCAGATTTGTACTCTGATCCTGAATAGTCCCAATGCAGTAACCAGGACCCATGATGCTTAACTAAGAGTCCAACAAACACTTTCACATTCTGGGCACCCCACCTCTAAGATTGAAAGCATGCTCCCTCCCCACAAACACAAGCTATGACTACCAGAGATCAAGCCCAATGAAGAATGAGGTATTACTGCTAATTGTATTTTGTATCCAGATGTTTTGCCCGCATTTTCAGTTATCGTGCTCTTACTGGGTGTGCGCACAATGTTTGAAAATGTGTGATATTTACCATCATGCAAACATGGTGCTTAGGAGTGTGCAGTGGTGAGCAACATTGGCTAGCAATGCAATTTCAAGTTTATCCGATGTACAGGACTTTGTGTATGCGTTTTAAGCAAAAGTAAAGGCCATGCCAGTCCACATAGCAGCAATACACTGCCAATGGACAAGTTGCATCACATCCCCAATTTTACTATGTTTTAGTCTGGGTACTCCACTTTTCTTGTTTGGGCTATGCAGCACATTGTGCAAGCAGTGGCCATAAAAAAGTTAAATGAAGAAAACTAAAGAATGGGAAAAGCAAATGCCATGCTGTCATAAAATCCTTGAGCAGAATCAGTGCTATCTGTGTCATGGCTATCAACATTGCCTCTCCAAAATGAGGAACAGTAACCCTCACAATGTGGAACAAATGGGCAAAATGTGGTAAACGTACGAATGGCATACCAACATCTGAAATTAGGAAGGTTATATGATGGTTAAAAAGTGCTGGTTTTACTTACATAAAAGATCTTTTAATGAATTAATGTGATTCATTTCTATTTACCATGGATATCAATGAACATTTTCATAACATCGAATGCGTGACAGACCCTTTCAATGTGGAACTTCATGCAATGGGAACTTTCATAATGAGGTACAACTGAGAGGTATGATGAGTTTAGCCCTGGTGGTCATTGTGGCATTTCATGCAAATTTGCACACTTAAGCTGCTTGTACTTACATGAAATTGCTATCCACATTCACTTGCAAGCTTTCATGGACAGCAACCTGACATGGAAATGCTATCCCATATGCATTGTGCAATGCCATGCAGTGAGCAACATCGCATACATTGTGCCACTCTATGTAGGCTTCGTGTGAAGCCTTAACGAAGTTTATTGATTCCCGGGGTATAGCTATTCCTTGACCTACCCCTGACCATAACCTTAACCCTAATATGCACAAACTGTCATACAAACATACAACTTCTATTCATCACTTATCCCTGATCCTAACCTTAACTCACATATACTTGCACAATTGCACAAAACACAGGGTAACCATATATATATATATATATATATATATATATATATATATATATATATATATATATATATTTTTTTTTAAGATATATATTTCTATAATATACATATCTAACTAAAGATTTATATGCATATGTATATGTGTATATATATATATATATATATATATATATATATATATATATATATATAGGTTCACTACTAAATATCGAAATTCCACAATCCCGAGACTCTGAAAACAGAGGACCAGAATCTCAAGACTGCGGAATCTCAAACTAAAAAAAGTAAAGCACAAAACAAACTATTCTAACGTTTTTGCCGGGGGGGGGGCAAGCCACCCCTGCACCCCCCACACCCCCTGCAACTTAAATATGCCAACTCCAAGATCACACTACAGTGGAGTGAATGGCAAAGTTACCATTCCACACTGTATGGCAATCCGCATTCACTACTTTTGAGATTCTGCAATCTCGAAATTCTGGTCATCGGTATTCAGAGTGTCGGTATTGTGGAATTTCGATATTATATAGTGAACCTATATATATATATATATATATCATTCAATTAACCTGTATTTGAAAAATAAACATTGAAATCAATGAGTTAAATACAAAACACTAAACAAACAATTTTTTTTTTCCAGGGGAAAATGCCTCCCTGCATCACATATTTGGAGGCAAAGACCTCCACATCCCCCTAAACTATATATACCAACTCCATGATTGTACCACAGTGGTGAAAATGGTGGAAATTCCCAAGAAAGTGCACCACTGGCTCATACACTACAATACATTGTGGTGAAACTTAAGATATTAAATGTTAGCACTAAAGCCACTCAACCACTAATGCATCAGCCACTTGTAACCATTGCTCTCTCTCTCTCTCTCTCTATATATATATATATATGTGTGTGTGTGTGTGTGTGTGTGTCTGTGTGTGTGTGTGTGCGTGTGTTTGAGTGTGTAAAATAAGTGGTCTACAAATTATCACAGCTCAGCTTATCAACAAAAAACTATTTCTTCTTTTTCTTTTTCTTTCATCTGATCCTGTTAGGGCTTGCCACAGCAGATCATCTATTTCCAATTCTTCCTGACCTCTACATCTTCCTCTGTCACACCAACCACCTGCATGCTGTCTCTCACCACATCCATAAAACTTATGATACGCCTTCGTCTTTTCCTCTTTTCCTCTTACCTGGCAGCTCCATTTTTAGCATCCTTCTGCCAATATACCCATCATCCCTCCTCAGCACATGTCCAAACCAATGCAATCTCACCTCTCTGGCTTTGTCTCCAAACCATGCAACCTGAGCTGAATCTTTAATATACGCATTTCTTATCCTGTCCATCCTTGTCACACCCAATGCAAATCTTAACATCTTTAACTCTGCTACCTCCAGCTCTGACTCCTGTGTTTTCATCAGTGGCACTGTCTCCAACCCATATAACATAGCTGATCTCACTACCATCTTGTAGACCTTCCCTTTCACTCTTACTGGTACTTGTCTGTCATAAATCACTCCTGAAACTCTTCTCCACCAACTGCACTCTGCCTGCACTCTCCTCTTCAGCGCCCGTCCACAATCACCATTACTCTGAACTGTCATCCACCTTCACCAAGTCTACTTCCTGCATCCTCACCATTCTTCTGTCCTCCCTCACATTCATGCACAAACAGTATATTCCATCTTAGTCCTGTTGGTCTTCATTCCTCTCCTCTCTATGGAATACTCCACCTCTCCAGGGTCTCCTCAACCTGTTCCCTGCTCTCACTACAGATCACAATGTCATCCGCAAACATCATAGTCCACAGGGACTCCTGTCTGATCTTGTCTGTCAACCTGTCCATCACCATTTTAAAGAAGAAAGGGCTCAAACCTGATCCTTGATGTAATCCCACATCTACCTTGAATGCATCCATCACTCCACACAGACCTCACCACTGTTACACTGCCCATGTACATATCCTGCACCACTCTTACATACTTCTCTGCCACTACTGACTTCCTCATATAATACCACAACTCCTCTCTAGGCACGCTGTTATATGCTTTCTCTAAGCCCACAAAGACACAATGCAACTCCTTATGATCTTCTCTATACTTCTCCATCAACACCCTCAGCGCAAACATCACATCTGTAGTTCTCTTTCTCAGCATGAAACCATACTGTTGCTCACTAATCATCACCTTTCTTTTTAATCTACCTTCCACTACTCTTTCCCATAACTTCATGTTGTGTCTGATCAATTTTATCCTTCTGCAGTTACTACAGCTCTGCACATCACCCTTATTTTTTTAAAATTGGTACCAATACACTTCTTCTCCACTCCTCAGGCATTATCTCATTTTCCAAGATTTTGTTAAACAATCTGGTTAAAAACTCCACTGCCATCTCTCTTAAACACTTCCATGCTTCCACAGGTATGTCATCTGGACCAACAGCCTTTCCATTCTTCATTCTCTTCATAGCTTCCCTTCCTTCCTCCTTGCTAATCCATTGCATTTCCTGATTCACTATCTGCACATCATCCAACCTTCTATCTCTCTTATTCCCTTCATTCATCAGCCCCTCAAAGTACACTTTCCATCTGCTCAACATGGTCTCCTCACTTGTGAGTATGTTTCCCTTCTTATCCTTTATTGTCCTAACCTGCTGCACATCTTTCCAAGCTCGGTCCCTCTGTCTAGCCAATCGGTACAGGTCCTTTTCCCCCTCCTTAGTGTCCAACCTTTCATACAACTCTTTATATGCCTTATCCTTAGCCTTCGCCACCTCTCTCTCTTCACTATACACCTTAACTCCTTTTACTCCTCTCTACTTTCTTCATCTCTCTGACAATCCCACTTCTTCTTTGCCAACCTCTTCCTCTGTATACTGTCCTGTACTTCCTCATTCCACCACCAGATCATCTCCTTGTCCTCCTTCCTCTGTCCAGATGTCACACCAATCACCTTTCGAGCTGTCTCCCTTATCACCTGTGCTGTGGCTGCCCAGATATCTGATAACTCTTCACTGCCACCCAGTGCCTGTCTTAACTCTGCCCTGAACTCCATCTTATAGTCATCCATTTTCAACTTCCCCATTTGATCGTTGGTACTGCCCTCACTCTCCTCCTCTTCTTCTTGATCGCAAACATCATCCTACAAACCAGCATCCTATGCTGCCTAACTATGCTTTCCCCAGTCACCACTTTGCAGTCTCCAATCTCTTTCATTCTCACCCTCCTGCATAATATATAATCCACCTGTGTGCATCTTCCTCCACTCCTGTACTTCACCCCATGCTCCTCCATTTTCTTAAAATATGTATTCACCACAACCATGTCCATCCTTTTCACAAAATCCACTGTCATCTGATCTTCTGCACTCCTCTCCTTAATACCATACCTACCCATCACCTCCTCATCCCCTCTGTTCCCTTCACCAACATGCTCATTGAAATTTACTCCAATCATCACTCTCACACCCTTGGGTACACTCTCCACCACTTCATCCAACTTGCTCCAAAATTTTTCTTTCTCATCCATCACACACCAAACTTGTAGAGCATATGCACTAACAACAATTCATCATCACACCATCAGTTTTCATTTTCATAAACATCACTCTGTCCAACACTCTTTTCACCTCCAGAACACTCTTGACATATTGTTCCTTCAGGATAACCCCAATCCCATTTTTCTTCCCATCCACATCATGATAGAACAATTTGAACCCACCTCAGATACACGTGGCATTACTCCCCTTCCATCTGGTCGCTTGCATGCACAATATATCAACCTTCCTTCTCTCCATCTTATCAGCTAGCTCTCTCCCTTTATCAGTCATACTGCCAGTGTTCACTTTTACACTCCTTACCTTCCTTCATTCCTCCTGCCTCTGGGCATTCCTTCCTCTTATTCTTCTGCTTCTTCTATGGCTTACAGTAGCCCAGTTGCTACCTGCACCCTGTTGGCTAACAGTACTGGTGTTTCTGGATTATGTGTGTGGATGTTTGCATTGTAAAGGAAACTGGAAATCTGCCCTTTCCCTGCTCTTGTGTGATCTTAGAGTTGGTACACATAAGTTGCATGGGATGTAGGGGGGCACAGTCCCTCCATTTAGTAGGTCCAGGGGGCTTACTTCCATGTGTAAAATAGAATTTTATGTTTTTTTATTTGTTTTTCAGTCTTTTGGGATCAGGAAACTGCAAAATTAGGCTCACATAGTGCCACGGGGAGTCTTTAGAATAAAAAATGTTCAAGTGCCAGTTGTTAAATCACATAAGCATAACTCCAAAAGAGAAGATGACCAACTTGTTAAAGTTTTAGAGGCATCAGTATATTAAATAAATACTTGAATCACAGCACAAAATGTAATGATAAAGCGCTTTCCTCTTTAGACACATTGGGATTTCATCAGAACCCACTATGTGAGCCTAATTTTGCAGTTTCTTGGTGTTATTTTTTTGGCTGCATGGATACACACTGTTGATACTTCAGTCTGTTGGAATCGATATATTTTGTTTCTGTTGTTTGATTGTTTAAGCAAAGGCAAGTGAAAAATATCTATCTTATCTATCTACAAATATATATATATATATATATCTCTATATATATATCTCTATATATATATATATATATATATATATATATAAAACTATATATATATATATATATATATATATATATATATATATATATATATATATATATATATATATATATATATATAGAGAGAGAGAGAGAGAGATAGGTATAAAGATGGGTCTCTGTTGTTACATCGAAAACACAGTACATTGAACCCAAGTTTCACAAGCCCACTTTAGCGAAACTACACATTATCGAAACGTCACTAAACCAAAATACAAAACATCGAAAACATACTTAGCAAATGTAAGAGAAACACCCTTAGCGCTACCACACTGCAATTCCATCTACAAACAAACGTGCAAATAAGTTCACAACTAAAGTGAATAAACATCCCCTTTGAGTCCTGTCATGAAATCCAAACTTAAATTTACATCTTCAACAAATTCGTTATAGCACAAACACACTCAAAGTTTGAAAACTCCTCTTTATGTGAGAATATGGTTTCAAACTGCTGCTGACGGTATAACAATGCTCACTTTTTAGGAGACTGTGGACAAACTGTACACATTCGTATTCAAGCCTCATCTACTCTGTTATGTTCCCTGGTGATAGCAAACATGACAGTATTCAGATCTGAAACAAATTTTCCTGTTACGCACTTAAACTGACGGTGCCACACCTCCATCGAATTTTGAGACCTCTGCAAATATCGTTCGTTAAGGACTGACACGTTCCAAAAATCTATTAGAAATAATGGCAGGAATCTAACGTGGTTAGTTGACCTAGTACAAAACTACCTTGATTTCCCTAGTAGATACTATTCTTCAAAGAATTTCAATAGCTCTTTACCATCACTAGGAAAGGTAGACTTTAGCTGATGATACATAGGAATGATGTCCTTCTCCTGTAAGAAAGCTAACGCAGCCAGTTTCTTAACTTACATTTGAAATGACATATCACCATTATACAGAGACCCCAAGCCTAAGCTCTGTACCTTTCACCATAAGTTTCTTCCAAAGTGAAAGAAACATCCTTTACACATCACATCATTAACATTCATTCTGATTCTTTTCATGGCAGCGACTTCAAAATCACAGAGAATATAATTTACTTGACAACATAAATCATGCTCATCCAAAAGAGCAAAGATACAGTGCCACATGAAATTATAGGTTCCCAAACTCTTTTTAGTCATTAAACAAAATAGCAAGGGCACAGTTTTTGAGTACGCTCCATACTTTATCATTGAATGTATGGTATATAATTGATGGCAAGCTGTTCCTCTCACAAAATAAGTGCCATCCATAAGCCAAATGTCATATGTAGATAAATCCTGCAAATTTTTGTGAGACGTGAACACAACAACATTTTTATTTGTCTTATCCGTTACTCTTTTTCTGTACAAATGTACTACCTTTTAATGGGAAATCAAGTACATTTAAGTTTAAAAGTGTAAGATCAGTTTTAAAGTTTCTACCTTTGCATTTTTTTTCTAGCTCTTCTCACTTACTGCAGTAAAGCATGCCTACTTGGCAAACTAGCCACGTATTCTAATTAGGTGGAAGCAATAGCATCATCCACTATCAGACAAGGGGAATCTCGAGATAGAGTAGCTCTTTCTTTTAAACACAGAGATATACTAACCCCCAGATTTACTATTCCTCCGTGCAGGACTAGCTTAGTCCTGCATGGATGTGGCCGTTTAGGAGCAGGATGGCAGTCCGCCATGCATAGTAATGAGGCCCGCTGCTTCAGCTCCTAATCTTACATGGAGCGTGTAAGAGTGCAGAGGGCGTGTCTGACAGCATAGCTCTCAGAATATACATGCCCCCGCAATAAGGAATAGCAGAAAGGGGTAAGAAATGAGTGAGACTGCTCATAGGTGTCTGCATATCCCCACCAACAGTCCCCCTCATGTACAACAGCAAAAGTATACAGAAATAAAATGAAGAAACCCTTTATTTTTTTTTTTAAATTCCAATTAAAGCTAGCCATAGGTGCGCAGGTGTGCCCATCGCTTAGCTACAGTTAATGCAGCTTAAATGGCTGAAGAGGATAACAAAGAAGACATATGCAAATGCCACAGCATAGCAATAGTGTAGTGGGCAGAGCATTCGCCTTATAAGCTGGCATTCCTGGTTCGAGTCCCACTGCAGCAGATTCCATTTTCCATGGCAAAGTACGTTATGAGTAATATTTATGCTCCATAGCCCACTAAATAACATATTTTCATGAACTGGAGTACGGCAGTAAATGCACATGTGAGGTGTCAGTGTCATAATGAATAAGGCACTAGTAAGCAGGTTTAAGCACAAATAAGCAGTAGTAAGCATATTTAAACACTAGTAAGCGGGCCTAAGCCTGTTTGCATGGTGGTAAGCAATGCCTACACTGGTTAAGCAATTCTAAAACTAACTCTGTAAGCAGATGTAATGGCAGGTTAGTAGGGCTTACTGTCACGCAAACCCGCTTACAACTGCTCAAAAGTGCCTTAATCACTTTGCATCCAACGACCCTTGTTCTGCCCATCAACAAAATAAACAGCCATGCAGGTCTCAAACCCAGGACCCTTTACACCACAGTCATAGCAATTAACCACCAAGCCATCACAGCAGTACAGAAGAATGAGTTATCAGCAAACAAGTCCTCACCATAGTAAAACCAAACTGAATCTGTGAAAGGAATCAGTATATAGTCATATGTTCCATAACCCACTAAATAACATAAATATGTGAAATGGAGTACAGCAGTAAGCCCAGAAGTGAGGTGTAATTGTAATAGAGTGTTGAAGTCCCCAATAAAACACAAGGACCCTATAGAGTGTACATACACATTAATCATGGATACCAGGCAGATATATAAGATGTAATGAATAAGAAATCAATGCCAAAAAGGAAATATAATACAAAGTCTAATGTAAGCAATGCTAAGCATTGCACAGGCCAGCACAGGAGGTATAAGCAATGTGTAGACCAGCTAACTAATTGTGCACATTGATATACCCCTTTAAACAATGTCAACATTAGTTAAGCAGGTTTGCCCATAGCTTAGCCTTTTCAAAACTGGCTAATCACGGAAAAGTGTGGGAAATTGGCCCTACTTAAACCCAAGAGGTGGGAATACATTTCATAACTGGTTGTAGCTTCCCCTTGCAGGCATTATGGCAGTAAGGGGAAAAGGTGTGCACTTTTGGGTGCAGCGCTGGTGTATCCAGGAGTCCAAGGTCTTGGCAGGACTTCTTGTCAAAGACCCTGATCAGAGAATGCTGCAGGGCCAGTACCAAGGCTTCCAATATAAGGTGGAGGCCTGGTACTGTCTCGCCCGTGACCTCACCGGTTCCACTGGCATACCCCGAACTGGTGAGCAGGTCAGGCACCACTATGCCAACCTGAAGAGGTGTAAGGGGGACCTCTTGGAGGAGTGGCTCCAACAGGCTAGAGCAGGGGATGTTCCAGTCATGTGTATCATCCCAATATGTGTGTAATAATTGCCAGCTCAGTTATATCATTGATAGGTATGGCTAAATATTCCTCTTATGTCCCCCACTGTTGCAATGGAGCGGGCCATGAACAAGGAGGTCCACATCAGTCACCTGGCGAGGTTGCGACATGAGGCAGGTTAGTAATGCTCATGCATTTACTGTCATAGGAAATAAAAATCAAAGTAGTAGCAAATTAATTGCCTGTATAAAACCTGTATTGTTCAAGGCAAGTACTGCATACACTTGAGAATATGGCAGAAAAAGTCTCATATTGTTTGTATGTCAATAAAAGTGTAATAGCCTGACAAAACAGGTCTAACTGCTGGACTGCATGTGTATATCCTGGTATCATAAGGTAATGTAGTTTTGCAATCATGTAATAGTACTGTTGTATTAAGCACTGTTATCCACATTGTGCACCATAAATTGAATGTGTAGGAATGTCTGTATATGACAGGTATAATCTCCAGAGGCCATTTAGTACAACTGAGAGACACATAGGTTCATAGGTTCATAGGTAGGTACTAGGCTATCGGCCCGAGGGCCTATGTAAGCCTAGCCAACAAGGTTCCCTGGCTTACACCACCCAAGAAAGTTATTTTCCTGTGCCACTGTTGAGCAGAGACACAGAAGTGATCCCCGGGGTGTATTTCCGATTTCCCATCCACTCATCAAGTTTTTTCTTGAAGAGTGCTAATGAAGAACTTTGCTTGACATGGATGGGTAGCCTGTTCCAGAGTATGGGAAGTCTCTGAGACAGGAAATTATCCCTCCAGCATGTCCTGCTTATTGTGGTGACAAGGTTTAGGTCCCTAGCACGTGTAGCTTGGAAGGATTGGGATTTCTTTAGGTGTAGCATGTCCGAAAGCTCTGGGTTTGACATAGCTTTATATGTTAGGCAGAGGTCACCTTGGAGTAGGTGACATGCTACGGAGTAAAGCTGGAGATTTTTGAGACAGTCAGTGCAGGGCATCTATTTGAGGCCAGTAATCCTCTTTGTGAGGTACTTCTGTGGCCTTTCCAGCTGCTGCAGATGTCTTGTGAGATACATTCCAAAAGGGGCATTGTACTCTATAATGGGTCTAATGAGTGTCGAGTAGAGGGGAACAATGACCTCTTTTTTCCTGGATGAGAACCCTTTTATCATGAGGTGTGCCATGTAGAAGGACTTCCTGACTACTGTGGCGATGTGACTATCAAAGGACAGACTACTGTCCACCAGGGTCCCAAGGTCTCTTATCACACATTCGATGTTAAGTAGGCTGTTGTCTATATAGTAGTTCATGGGTACAGAGATTTTACCAAAGGGGATGACAATGCACTTTTTGGCATTGAGCTTGAGGCCATGGCTCTGACACCAGGCATCTGTCTCAGCGAGGCCCTTCTGTAGGACTTCCACATCATTTGGGGACTCGACTATGGTTCCTAGTTTGCAGTCATCTGCGAACCTCATTAGCCAGAGGCCTTCTGTGTTAGCCTGTACTTCAGAGAAGTAGATACCAAACAGGAGAGGTCCCAGGACTGAAACCTGTGGTACTCCACTTGTCACTGGTTTGAAGTCAGATTTGGAGTGTGCAACATTTACAGTGTGGGTTCTGTTAGTGAGCCAGCTGGCAACCCATCTTGTGACGTAAGGATTTATGCCTAGTTTAGTGAGTTTAGCTATAATTCCAGAATGGGGGATGGTGTCGAAAGCCTTGGCGAGGTCAAGATAGGCTGTGTGAACCACCTTACCCTCATTTACAGCTTTGGTGACTGCCTCAAAGAAGTCAATCAGGTTCAGGAGGCATGATCTGCCTTTGACAAACCCAAACTGGGTGGGATCCAGAGTTTGGAGGTTGCCAATGTCTTTGTTTATGAGCTTCATGATGATATGTTCCATGGCCTAGCAGACCAGACTCGTCAGGCTAATAGGGCGATATTTCCCGGGATCAGTGGTGGCTCCCCCTTTGTGGAGTGGGATAACTGTTGCTGTACGCCATTCAGTGGGCAAAAAGCCTGATGTGAGGCTATGATTGAACATGGTGCTTAGGTGGGGAGCCAGTTTGTTCTGAAGTTCATGTTAAATGCAGCCTGGGATGTTGTCCGGTCCCATGGATAGTGTGTTTTTGGCTTTAGAGAGTGCAGCTTTTACCTGCATAGTTGTGATTACAGGGACTATGCATTCTTCCTGTATAGATATGGGCTCTTTAGGGGGTGGGGTGGGGGGTAAAGTTAGCACTGAACCTATCTGCTAGGATGCTGGCAATATCAGTTGGTTCTGTAATTTTCGTGCCATTGTACTGTAACTCAGAGCAGATCTGGGTGCTGCCATTGAGATTCTTGACATAGCTATAGAATGCTTTGTGGTTGTCCTTAGAATTAGTGGCAATTTTGTTTTCATAGCTAGCTTTGGAGGATCTTATAAGGGATCTCAGCTTCTTACTGAGGCTGACCAGGGAGCTCCTCCACTCATGGGATTTTACTCTCTTTTGCAACAATTTCTTCCTTCTATTGTACAGTTTGTTTATGGCAAGGGACCACCAGATTGGCTTCCTTTTTTTGGAGGATAGCATCTTTTTTCTGTTTGGGATAGCACGATCCATGCACTCATATAAGTGCTTATAGAGTGCATTTTTGTAGGATTCAGCAGTAGTAAATGTATTGTCCATCTGCATGGGTGTCATGAAGTTCAACACTTCTGTCTTAAGAAGCATGAAGTTGGCTTTGGAGAAATTTTTACTAAGGTTTCCTTAATGGGGGTGGGGGCGGGATGTGGATATCAAGGGTGATTAGCTTATGGTCGGATCGGAAAAAACGAGGAGTTGACTTCAGGTGTGGAACCCCGGTCACTCATGTTGGTAATGACTAGGTCTAGGATATTGTTGCCCCTGGTGGGGGTGTGGATAGGTTGATCCAGGGCTTTGGAGTTTATGAATTCCAGAAAGCATTGGGTGAAGGAGTTGGTACATGAGTAGTTTTCCCAGTTAATGGTGGGGTAGTTGAAATTAACCATTCTTAGGGTGTTTGGTTGAACCCTAATATTTTCCAGTACATCAAGAAAAGAGGAGTGGGAATCTTGGGGCATGGTGGAGGATCTGTAGCAAACTACAATTTGGATTGCAGTTTTGCCCAGAGTTAGTTGTACTTGGATAACCTTGGATGCATTATGCTGAGCAACTAGCCTGGAGGTGTGGATATCCGTAATGAATATGGACACACCTCTGCCTTTGCTGTTCCGGTCCAGGTTACATGGCCTAAAAGTGTGGTATGAGTTATAGCCTGGTAGTCAGGGGTGCTCTCTGGAGCCTTGAACCAGGTCTAAGTCACTGCACAGATATCGATGTTCTTCATTTTAAGGAGTGCCTCGAGTGAGTGCATTTTGAGATTTAGACTTCTAGCATTGAGTAGCATTACCCTCAGTTTTTGCTTGCCTGTTTCTGTTATGGTGGTGAATTTGTCATTAGAACCTTGCCTAAAAAAGGCACTATAGGGGCGGCAAGATCCTTAGCCAGTATCCAGAATCCCAGGGGTGATAGGTGCAGGCCATCTCTGGCAAAGCATCGTGGTCTGTTGACCATGTCATCCCAAGCAGACAGATACTGGATCCCCTTAGAATGACACCAGAAGCTTAGCCAATTGTTGAAGTCAATCATTTTGTCCTTGTACTGCGGTATCATTATGGGTGATGGCAGAATGCTACTCAGGGCTAGGGTCATACCTGCCTGGAATATAAGATCGGAGAGCTCTTCCATGTCTGTTTTCATGTAGTCCAGGGAGGTACGTCTCAGGTCGTTCACATCAACATGGACAATGACAGAGTCATATTTGTACTTGTGGAGTGACCTGAGTGCGTGGCTTATGTGGACGATTCTGTTACCCAACAGGCAGCTGACAGTAACCTTCTCCTTGTTTAGCCTGGTGAGTGGGACATCAGTGTGCCTGACTATAGAGTCACCTATGATTTTGGATACATTGTTTTGCCTTATTGGCTGTGGTTGAGTGGCACACTGAGTTTGTGGGCTATGTGTCATTTGAGTTGTGTTGGGGGGTGGAAGTTGCTTGTATTTCTGCTTTGAAGGTCTCTGTTGCTTGGGCAGAGTATTATTGAGAGCCTCCGTGAATGTTTTTGTGTTTCTATGTTGGGATGTTGGTGGTGTAGATTTAGTGAGACTATGTGATAAGTGTGGTGTGGTACAAATGTTTACCTTCTCCTCTTGAATGTCAAGTCCAGTCTTGATTGGAGAGAGCTTTACCTCTAGTTTGGCTAGATAAGTGCATCTCTCACAGGTTGTAGTGTTGGGTGGTAGGAGGAGAAGGTTGTCTATGTACATAGGTTCATAGATTAGTACTAAGCTAACTGCCCTTGCGAGCCATTTTAAGCCTAGCCAATTATTCCTTGAGAGACTCAAACCCTGCACCTTGTGTTTGTAAGGCAAACACCTTAACCATTAGGCCACCCTCTCAAGATGCCCAGATTTATCAGATAGACAGGAAAGAACACTGGGAGCTGACCCATGGACATGCCTGAATAAAAAAAAAATATGTTCCTCTAGATAAGTGAGGAAAGTGAGTACAAGAGCTGTTTTTCTCTAAGCCAGTGAGGAAAGTAAGTGCAAAAACTGTTTTCCTCTAGGTAATGAGGAAGGTTTAGTACAATAGTAATTAGTAGCTTATTTAGTGCTTACAATAAGTTCTGAACAAGTGCTGAGTACAAATAAGCAAATTTAAGTGCTAAAACTAAGAATCTGTATCTGCACTAGACTAGTTACAGGAAAGAAACAAGTGCAAATGTGGGCTTTTAAATCAGAAAGATGAGAGAGATGGAAAAGATTGCCCAGATGGCCAATAACAACAATTTCACGGCCAGAACCACTCCTTATGTGGCAGACAGGTTACCTAGTGCTTACCACTCCCAGTGACAAGCCAGACATCGACAGTAATTAGGGAAAATGCAGACAACAAAAAACAAATAGCACATTCAACTGAAATGTGAACTGTAGTATTTTTAGCACACACAGCCACGGTACGAATCCTGCCAGTGGAAGTAGTCTGCATACAGAATCATACCCCACAACTGTGCAGGTATGTCCAGAATGTCTATTAAAGTGGCCCATATCTGTTGCCTATCAACCTGTCCCCCTGAGAAATCAGTGGGTTGATCTCAGACGTATAGGCAGCAAACAGGAAATATAACTGACTGACACACAGCTATGAGAACAAAGCTGGCACACTAGCAACTCCCCAATACCTTATGTGACTAAGAAGCCACATAAGTCCCATTTATACCCCAACTTGTCAAGCTGTGGTCAACGTGTGTACAGTAACAGAGTGAGATGTATGTGCATAATACTAATGTGGAATCTGATACTGTGTGTGGGAACATTCAGGTAGTGCTAATAAACATTCCTCCCACAGGTCTGTCAGATGCCAACACTGTGACCAGAAATGCAAGAATGATATGCAGTTGCTCTGAATAATGAAGTATTACACATCACTGTCACCCATACTGTCCTACAACATATAACTGTCTAGGAAATCTGTATAGCAGTGTTGTAATACAAGGTCAGAATGGAAAAGCACAGGGGATTAATAAGACAGAAAGCAGACAGGAGATAGACAGCAGTATCTATATAGCAGACACAACTGTGATGGACAGTCTTTAAGTTGTAGCAGACACAGCTATGGTCTGAATCCTGGGAGTGGAATAAGGCTGCATACAGAATCATACCCTGAAACTATACAGATGAGGCCAGACTGTCCAGTATATGGGCCCATATCTGCTGCCTGTCCCCCTGGCAAGTATGTGGGATGATCCCAAATGTTTAGCCAGCAAACAGAATACAAGTGATTGTTGAACATCTATGAGAACAAACCTGTCACTGTAGCAACCCCCAAAACTGTTAGGAGAGTAATATTTCAAGTATGTCCTATCTACACTCCCATGTTGTCAAGCTGTGACCACAGTGTGTACAGTAACAGAGTGAGAAGTATGTGCATAATACTAATGTGTAATCTGGAACCTTGTGTGGCAACAGTCAGGTAGTGCTAATAAACATTGCTCCCACAGGTACGGCGGATATGAACACTGTACTGAGAAATACAGACCATTATACCCTGTACAGGTACTGTTCACACTGGTATTATAGGAAATTGTGAGTGTTGCAGTTTCTCTGAATAATAAAGTATCACTGGTCACTGTCACCCATACTGTGCTACATAATATAACTGTGTAGGAAAGCATGTATATGTGTGTGTCAGGTCACTAAAAGTGGAAGAAGAGGGGAATATTCTAGATATGTCCCAGCACACCAGCATGTGGTCAACACATGGCCAGAGTCTGTGCATAAAGAGTTGGATAGCTGGATAGCTATGTGCTCAACATCAACCCAGAATCTGGGAGTATGTGCAGAAACAGTTAGTTAGTGTTAACAAATATTCCTTCCTTAGGTATACCAAGTAAGAGGTGTATACTGCAGGAAAATCTGGTTCATGTGTAACGATGACTACAGCCATATCCCTGTCCAAACTAAGGCTATAGGGTAGTGTAGTAAGACTTGCAGGGTACAGATAACAGTACTGACTAGGAAAGTAATGTGGACTACAGGAATATAGTAGTTGCTAATTGACATCTTTCTCCCCCCCACCATATCTCCAATAATAATCAACATACTCAACCCAACTGGTATGTACTGATACCTATGTTCTGATAATGTCCAATTGTTTGACAAATATTTTAATGGTCCCATGCATGTGCTATATTGAATTATTCCAACATTGGTGGCATGGTGCCATCAATGTACCTGCATGCTGTTCTTATTACCACTGTGGTCCCATATATGCATGTGTTCTGTTTGCTATGCAACTGTTCTGTATCTGGTGTCTGGGTTAATGGGAATATCTATGAATGCTGTTATACCTAACCCTGGAATGTTTTGACTATTACTGACTCACATATGATGAAATCAAAACACTATAGTACGCTTGGGAAGGCCGGTCCCATCGGACTCACCAGTCCCACCACAGCTGGCTGTGGCACTGAGCACCAGCATGTTTGGTGCTTGACCCAGGACCTCCTTGTCCATTGGTCCTGCACCACCTCAGGGGATGAGGCTCACCCCCCCCCGGGAGTGGGCGTGGACAGGCACCTATCACCCATTGCCAAGGTCGAGGTCGTGCTGCGCAGAGTCTAATCTCACTGGATATTCACATCCCGACCCCACCCCCTGCCCAGAAAACCACAGTGAAAAACTTCTCTAAAGCAAATTTCACACTCCTCAAAACCGAGGTGGAATCCTTCAAAGCCCCCGGGCCTGTGGAAAATACGGCCCAGACCGCAGAATCCTTTATAAATGCATTCTATGAACACCTTCAGGAATGCATGGATCATGCAATCCCAAATAAAACCAAGACCCAATCCTCCAAAGGCAGACGTCCTGTCTGGAGGACCCCAGCCATAAACAAACTATACAATAGAAGGAGGAAGCTACTACATGACAGAGTAAAATCCCAAAAAGGGAAGGCATCTCTGATCAGTGTTAGCAAAAAACTACGGGCAATCATAAAATCGTCTAAGGCCAACTTTGAGAGAAAAATTGCACAGGACACTAAGGATAATCACAAGGCTTTCTTTAGTTATGTTAGGAACCTGGGTGGGAATTCCCAGATATGCTCAGAATTAGTCCAAAATGACAAAAAATACACCGAACCCACAGACATTGCCAACATCCTAGCTGACAGATTCAGCGCAAACTTCTCCCCCCCCCTCCCCACCAAAAGGGCAAATATCTATCCCAGCAGAGTGCTGCCCCCCTGACATCTCAGATGCTCAGGTAAGATCCGCCCCCTCCAAAGCAAAAAGCACAGCATTAATGGGACCAGACAGTGTCCCGGGCTGTGTCCTACATGAACTCCAAGAAGAGCTAAACCCAAACATAAAACTACTGTTCAATCTCAGCCTTACCACAGGATATATACCCAAAGAGTGGTGTACAGCAACAGTGGTCCCTCTCCACAAAGGTGGTGCCTCAACGGATCCTGGAAACTATCGCCCCATAAGCCTGACTAGCTTGGTCTGCAAAGCTATGGAAAGGATCATCATGGACCACATAAGAAAAGATATTGGGGACCTACAGACACTGGATCCTACCCAGTTCGGCTTTGTTAAGGGCAGATCCTGCCTCTTAAACCTGGTCGATTTCTTTGAAACAGTCACCAAGGCCATTGACGAGGGGAAGGTGGTCCACACAGACTACCTGGACCTCGCAAAAGCCTTCGATATAATACCCCACTCGGGCATTATAGATAAGCTCACCAGCTTAAATATAAACCCATGTCACTAGATGGGTTGCAAACTGGCTCAAGGACAGAACCCACATGGTTAGAATTGCTGGAGCCATGTCAGACTCCAAACCAGTTACAAGTGGCGTCCCACAAGGCTCAGTCCTGGGACCTCTCCTGTTCGGTATATATTTCTCGGAGGTACAGGCCAAAATGGAAGGACTGTGGCTGACCAAGTTCGCAGATGACTGCAAACTGGGCGCTATAATCGACTCTCCAGCCGAAACAAGCATCCTCCAAAAGGGCCTCATAGAAACAGACAACTGATGCCAGAGCCATGGCCTCAAGCTAAACTCCAAAAAGTGTATAGTCATCCCCTTTGGCAAAAACAAAGTGCCCACAAATTACCACATAGGTGGTAATCCATTAAGTACGGAAGAAGTAATTAGGGACATGGGGACCCAAGTTGATAGCAATCTCTCATTTGACAACCACGTGGCCAAAGTGGTTAGAAAAACATTTTATATAGCCCACGTAATCATGAAGGGATTGACATCTAGATCAGGGGAGGTCATCATGCCTCTTTACTCATCCCTCATCAGGCCCATAATTGAGTACAATGCCCCTTTTGGAATGTACCTTACCAGACACCTGCAGCAACTGGAAAGACCCCAAAGGTACCTCACCAAGAGGATCAAAGGGCTCAAACAGATGCCATATGCTGCCTGGTTAAAGAAACTCCAGCTCTACTCAGTGGCATACCGCCTGCTCAGAGGCGATCTGTGCCTGACGTATAAAGCCATGTCCAACCCGGAATTAATGGACATGCTGCACCTCAGAAAATCCAAATCCCATCGAGCTATGTGCTCGAGAGACTTGAACCTCAGCACTGAAATAAATAGGACATGCTGGAGGGACAGATTCATAACCCAGAGGCTCCCTTCACTCTGGAATAAAATCCCAGTCCAGGTTAGGCAGAGTCCCTCATTGACTCTCTTCAAGAGGAATCTTGATGAGTGGATGGGGGATCATAGGTTTACCCCAGGTATCACTTCTGTGTCACTGTTAGACAGAGGCACAGTATACTAACCTCGAAAAAGGGCATAGCAAAATTAATTTAAAATGGGTGGCAAAAGCCAAATACACTCTAGCTAGGCTTATAAATGCCCTAGGGCAGATAGCCTAGTATGAACCTATGAACCTATGAGTAATCAACCAGCAGTTTGGTGATCCTCTATGCCAGTTTGAAGGCTGCATGTTGCGATTAGAGAGTCAGTCTGGCTTTATGACTCAGCCCCCAGCACAGCCATCTTCTTGGCTGTGAAGGTGCAGTGGTAACTGGCCATGGGTGGGGACCTCAGTCCCAATGTTTCCACTAGGGGGCTTGTGGGCTTCTGATTTCCAAACACCCCTCCCCATCAAGGTGTTTACCCCTCACATGTGTCATATACTGCCCCTGTATGCATCTTGTTTGTCTTCTATAACCTACCCAACCTATCTACCCAAATATACCTACTACCCCTCCCAAACATCCCACTCTCACCTAAAAAAAGGGGCAATCTGTTCCCACAAAAACATCTCACCCCATACATAGCTGTCCATTTCACACACTCGTCCACTGGACACATGTAATGTGGTCTAATTGGCATCACAATGTATTATAGTCTTCCTCACCCTCTCCTAGGGGTTTGAGCCCAAATCAACCTCCAAATTCAGTGTATATGCACAGCTGTTGCTGTAGAAGAAATGGGTAGCTATAGGTTCATAGGTTCATAGGTTCATACTAGGCTATCTGCCCGAGGGCATTTACAAGCCTAGCCCATAGTTTTGTGGCTTACTCCACCCCTTTAGTATGGGGAACTATACCCATTATTTTGCTGTGCCTCTGTTGAGCAGTGACACTGAGGTAATCCCTGGGGTATATCTGCTATGGACCTTTCATACACCCTTCCTGCACATCCCTGGCTATTTCCCCTACTGTCTTTCCGTTTTTGTGCTCCTTTTTTCATCACTTTCCTATCAACCCCTTTTTCTTTTCTTTTAAAGAAATTAGCGTGGGTTAAGCAGGAATAAGCAGTTTTAAACAGCAGTAAGCAGGCTTAAGCCAGTTTGCATGGGGTAAGCTATGCCTACACAGTTTAAGCAATTTAGAAGCTGAGTATGATAAACTGTAACCGGAGGTTAGCAGTGCTTACCTCCGTGCAAACACGTGCAAACCCACTTACAGCTGCTTTAAAGTGCCTTAATCACTCTGTATCCAATGGCCCGTGTTCTGCCCAGCAACAAAATAAAGAGCCTCAACAAGGCTTGAATCCAGGACCCTGCACTCCACAGCCACAGTGATGTACCACTAAGCCATGTCAAATATACAGAACCCTGATGTTTTCAAAAACATATCATCCAGGCCAGTCATTCAATAGTACAGAGAATGTATTCCAACATTTAGATGTATGTGTGTGTAAATATATTAATATCTCAACAGATACAACATATCTATACATATATATATATATATATATATATATATATAAATATATAAATATATATAAATATATATGAACATATATACATGCAAATGCCTACATCTGTAGAGATATATGTCTACACCTATATGTCTAAATATACACAGCAAGTTACTTATATGTAAGCATATATATATATATATATATCTATGTAGGTATATACGGACATAGTTATATATGTAAGCAGATATATCTATATCTATATAGGTATATATGGACATACATCTGCAGATAACAATGGGAAAATAACTAAGACATATATGTCCACATGCACCATTAATGAGGTTGGGAGGGCCCAAACAATATATATCTTGTATGAATAGGTATACCCCCCAACAGCCAAATACGTCTGCCCTGCAATACACTACCACGTGTTGCATATCCCATAACCAGGACCTGACACGACATGGGCATCCCTAGGATACATATACATAGACACATATATGCAGATACAGATATACATATATATATATATATATATATATATATATATATATATATATATATTATATATATATACATATATATATATATATATATATATATATATGGTTTTCTATCGAAATTGCGATCGCCCATCATCGAATGTACACACTGTCAACTCCTTTATGTGAAAGCTGTAATGCAGAGTCCTCAAGATATCGAACTAAAACACCAAACGTCGACATTTCCGACCGCTACACCACAAAACAAGTGCTACCATGGGTCCAACGGGGGGCAAGATTTTACATTTCGGAATATCGGTGTTCGACATCCCAACAGTCGCTGTTCGGAGTTTGCGTTAGTGGTTTCGACGATGGGCGATTGCAATTTCGATAGTAAACCTATATATATATATATATATATATATATATATATATATATATATATATACATATATATACATATACATATATAAAGATATATATGTAACTACACATACACACACAGAGATATGTACAGTAAGTTACATATGTAGCATGTGCACATAATATGGAACAGCCGCTATTCCTACAGTTACCATCTTACCAACTGGAGACTATATGAGCCACCCATAGAAATGACATTCATTGCCTGCAACATACACCCACAAAGATATCAAAGGATATAACACCACACACAGGTGTGCATAAATGGGAAAGCTTTATTTGTGTACTATTACAGTTGTATATTCCATGCCATATAGCTGTTTAGACACGGACATCCATATAACCTGAGTAATGTTACTGTGAAACAGTAATACTAATACAGTAGTCTGGAAATGTTATCAAATGTTGCTGTCCAGGCCAAGGCCTTCAAGTAGTGCAATAGTAAAGACAGACTGGCCCACAGGATACCAAACACTCAACGGTAAGTAATGCAGGTGTGTAGTTCAGCCGCCTCTATCTACACTCTGTAGACAATCCCTAGGGGGTAAAGACCTCAGTTGACACAAGGGGATGTAACTGTTACATAACAAGGCACAACTGGCACCATCACAAGTACACTGACAAACAGAACATTCTGTATGGCAGGTGGCAGTGGGCCTGCATTTAACTAAGGTGGATTGTATGGCAATGTACATCCATATACCTTAAGGCAGCTCACCCCTGATGGTCTTCAGGACTTTATGCTTTCAGGATTCTGTAGTGCTCCCATATACATATGTGTATATATAGATATATGCATACATAGATATACGTATATGTATATATAGATATATGTATATATAGCTATATATGTATGGACATCCTATGTGTACAGATATGCCTAGTTATGCTGGTATATATGTAGATATCAATAACTATATGTGCATACATATCTATTCTGATATACCTACCACTGTCAAAATACATGTGGATATTCATACATATATTTGCATATGTATCTCTATCTGTATATGTGTAGACATATATAGCTCTGTATATGTATATATCTGGGTGTATATTTGTATATATATGTGTACATATACATATCCATCTATGTATGTCGATATGTATATCTGCATGTCTATATAGATATCTGGATATGTATATCATCACCATATGTTCTGAACATGGAGTGTAGCCCTACCTCAGCCGCTGTAGACCCGACTTCATAGTGCAAGGGGATGTCAGATATGTATAGCAGGTATACTTGTAGAGTATTGCTACTGTCATAGGGATTGTCTTCACAGAGATGGAGTGTGTGGGAGGTCACATCTGCTTATAACATGCGCGCCATTGGCTACTGACAGACATCCTAAGGGCATCATAGTACAGTACCACTGCTAGCAAGTAATGCTCCTGTGGACTACAGCAGAGATAATGGTCAATATATGTGGACAGTCTGACACACTCTAAACAGTCCAGAGGTATGCACATAACCCTTTAGTGCAAGAAATGTGGACCGATCCTGACAATGTGGATGTTAACAGCCATGTAGATGGGTATAACATGTACCTACTGGTATACATTTGCCCACATAGGTTATGCATTCACACATGTCTGTCTGCCCTGCAACATAATAACCACTATTAAGGGGGTGCCATGGCCACATACCACCCACTAGATATTGACATACATCTGTACAGCATCCCACTGCTCTGTCTGACATACATGACTGTTATAGTGGCCCAGCAGCAGTACATCTGGCAAGTAACTGGACATTACATCTCACTGGGTAAGTACACTAAGCTGCTAGGCATGTAACATAGCACTGTGCAGGCTACAAACAGATCATCTCACCACTGGCCTACATTTCCTATGGGGGAATGCACATGTACCTGCACATAGATAGCAGGCTCTACAGGCATGCCACAGCACAGAGTAACATACACCTGTGTGTACGTGCATCACCACAACCAATGTGAACACAGCTACAGCTACATATGGCATGCTAGCGTATTATTACAGTATATGGATTATTTGTTTAACACCAGCCTCATATGTGCCACACACACACACTGACCCTACATATACTGGGCAGCTACACAGTGTGGTCTGCTGCCTGTCTGTGGTATGGGACATGTGCGTGAATGGCCCTACAAACATGTAAGCTGATAGGGTAACATACAGTGGAGCAGCATGTAACATCAGATAGAACAGGACTAAGAACAATAACATCTACCACAGTCTGTGCACAGGCCAAGGTACATATTAACATTACACACACTGCCAACAATCACCATAAGTACACAGACCTCAGTACTGTACACACAACCATGGAATGTCCAGGTTATGTCATCAAATATAACCCCTACTATACATTATATGTGTAGCAGTCTGATATCTCACTGGCTTGTTATCAGCTATGATGTCAGTAATTATGGTGTACAGTACATATGCACCCCTTACTGCATGACATATGTACAAAGGTTGTCAGGGTTGTGGCTGGAGGCACATACACAGGGCCAATATTGACATGATGCTGTGATAATCTCATACATTTACTGTTGTAACAGGGTTTGTTGCACCATATGTTCTATGAGGGATATGAAGTCAGTAACTCTCATGGCTGTCACCATCTACAGACTGCAATCATCACACTACCTTCTGCAGTTCACAGATAGGTGCTCTGTGGGTAACACCTGAAACAAAAGGCACCACACAATGGCCAGTCTGCAGATGGCCCTACAGATGGGTGTTCCCTCATAAACATAGCACTAACATGGCAGGTATGTCAACATGTAGGACAGCCATAGCCACACACACCCTGTTAAACCAACATTACTCCAAATGCAGTATAGCATCAATTACAGTCTGTAGTCAGGTCAGGCACATCCCCCTCCTGTGTGTTGGCTTGTTCCCACAGTGTATGTTGTTAGAGGTAAACCCCAATCCATCTGAGATGCTGTTTGCCAAACAACAGATCGAGTTCATGCTCACAGTGAATGAAAGGCCCAACACCAACATGATGTTCCTAGATATTGGTGTGTGTTTCCATGCAATTGGCTATAGGAATGTTACCACAGCTATTCCACATGCAATCAACTAGAGGAGGGCTGTAATTCATGCAGAGACCATCAGCTGATCCTGAGCATCACCTAAAATACACATGCTGCTGCCTATACAAAGCATGTGTAAGTCTCCACATCTACCAGAGAGGGAGTAAGAGAGGCAGACAGATGCACCGAAAAGCCAGGGAGGGGTGTGAGAATAAAACTTACGCATGTTTGTGTCACACAGCTACCAGTACAGGGTGTCAAACCCCGAATGACTATGTAGTGCTATCACATGTCCCTGCAGTTATTGGATGTGACACATAGGTTACATGTTGGGGAGCCTTCAGAACATATATATGATGGTAAGTGACATCTGCAACAGGGATATGGTAGCCATGTGGTAGGTGTAGTACACATGCCTGCCAGCATGAACAGGTGTCAGCGTCAACACAGCCACACTCGCACTGGGGCGCACACACATTGCCACACTTGCCAGGGCCAGGAATACAACTCATCACTAGTGGGATTGCCACAACACAGTACTGTGCAGGTATCACATGCACCACAGGGGTCATATGTTGATTATATGTGCAAAGAGTATGTGGAGGTGTATGACATCAGACAGCATGCTTCAGTATGCCAATGGGGGGTGGTAGTGAGTGTGAATGTGATCATACGCATCATACACCACACACACAGACACAGGTGCCAGTACTGACATGCATGTGTGCACTGTTTCACAGGTGTGTTGTGGTTGATGGTGCCAGACGGCTATACAAGGCTAGGTGATGGGTATACCTTGGCATCAGGCCACATGACAATGGTCTGCATTGTGGCTCAGGGATGTAGTGTCTGGAGTTGCCCACACAGGTGGGTATTGTATTAACCATCCAGTCACCTGGGTGATTATTGAGTGTGGTCAATGCTTTGCATTGCTTGCCATGTATGTGTTCCTTCGTCCATGATATGGTCAGTATCTGGGATGTGCACACCTCCACATGTATGTACAGTGACATGTGGAACTGTACCTGGGGTGTCTGGCCCATGTTGTGTACACAGATCATTATCATCAGATGTGACAGTCCTGGCCTCATGTGGTGGGAACTGTTCATGGACAGCAGGTTGGCCTTGCACCTACATTGATAGCCTGATACCAGTATTCCTTGGTGTCAGTGGCATCCTGTCCATATGGGGCTTGTGTTTCAGGCATGCTATGTCCTTTGTGGGTCACATTTGATGGCACCACAGGTGTTGCAGGTGTCCAGTGGGGAACATGGAGGTGGTGCACTGTTGGCATGTACATGTCTACTGGACTGATGGACAGGGTGCCATGCCCTCTGTAGCCCACTGCAATCACACCACTATTACTATCAGTGGGCAATATGCAGGGTACTGTCAACATAGTGGCTGTTTAACTGTTGCCTAGGCAAGTGTGTGTGTGTGTGTGTGTGTGTGTGTGTGTGTGTGTGTGTGTGTGTGTGTGTGTGTGTGTGTGTGTGTGTGTGTGTGTGTGTCTGTATGAGACATGGGTTGAGAGTGTACCTTGGGTAATACAAGGGTTGTTAACGTTGTTCAGCTGGCATTGATGTCACATTTAGGGGTATGGATTTGCACCCCAGCCTCTTGGCTATTTCACATCTGTTTTCCCTGTACAGTGGACATTGTGAAATATACGGGGCCCACCATATAAGAAGTTTGCAAAACCCACTCCACATTGAGTCCAGTTATTACACACTCACAGCCACCGCCACACAGGATACAAATGACAAACACACACATACACACACACACACACACACACACACACACACACACACACACACACACACACACACACACAGACCTGTCATGTCTGGGATTAGAACTCCTACCTAACTAGTATATTACACTATAGCACTATGCCATTATAGGATACGCCACAGAGATTACTGGAGTTTTCTTTCTCCAAAGGTGTATTTCACAATGAATGACATCAGCAGGGATGCCAAAGTAGGGCATTTGAATTGTAGTGAGTGTGACTAGCCTAAAATGCATTGCTCCCTACACACACATAGAAACACACACCGAACATCCACAACTGCCATGTGTGGGGATAGAACCCCTACCAGAGGTCTACATCATACTACAGCATGATGCTGTTATAGGACACACCACAGGGATTACTGGAAGTTTTCTTTCCCCAAATGTGTATTTCACAGTGACTGACATCAGCAGGGATGCCGAAGTAGGGCATTTGAATTGTGACTAGCCTAAAATGCATTGCTCCCTACAAAAACACACAAAACATCCACAACTGCCATGTGTGGGGATAGAACCCCTTCCAAAAGTCTATATCACACTACAGCATGTTGCTGTTATAGGATGCACCACAGGTATCACTGGAGTGCCCTTTCCCCAAAGGTGTATTTCACAGTGAATGATATCAGCAGGATTGCTAAAATAGAGCATTTAAATTGTAGTGAGTGTGACTAGCCTAAAATGCATTGCTCCCTACACAAACATAGAAACACACATAAAACATCCACAACTGTCATGTGTGGGGAACAAACCCCTACCAGAGGTCTATATCACACTACGGCATGATGCTGTTATAGGACACACCATGGGGATTACTGAAGTGCCCCTTCCCCAAAGGCACAGGGATTATTGAAGTGCCCCTTCCCCAAAGGTGTATTTCACAGTGAATTACATCAGCAGGATTGCCAAAGTGGGACATTTGAATTGTAGTGAGTGTGACTAGCCTAAAATGCATTGGTCCCTACATAAACATAGAAACACACACACACACACACACACACACACACACACACACACACACACACACACACACACACACTCACACACTCACACACACACAGACACACACACACACACACACTCACATACACACACACACACACACACACACACATGCCAAGTCTGGGAGTAGAACTCCTACCTAATTATTCTATCACACTACAGCGGTACACAGTTATAGGACACACTACCAAAATTACTGGGCTGCAACCTTCCCATAGGTGTATTTCTAGGTGGATGACATCAGCAGCCTTGCCAAAGTAGAGCATTTGAGTTGTAGGGAGTGTGACTACCCTATAAAGCATTGCTTTCTACAAAGACAGAGTCAGACAGACACACACACTCAAACTTGCCAAGTCTGGAATTAGAACTCCTACCTAACTAATTTATCCCACTGCAGCAGTATGCAGTTATAGGACATGCTACTGAGATTACTGGGTTACAACCTTCCCAGAGGTTTATTTCTAGGTGGATGACATCAGCAGCCTTGCCAAGGTAGAGCATTTGAGTTGTAGGGAGTGTGACTACCCTAAAAAGCATTGCTCTCTACACAGAGACAGACACACACACAAACACACACTTGCCAAGTCTGAGATTAGAACTCCTACCTAATGAATTTATCACACTATAGCAGTACACAGTTATAGGATGTACTATGGAGATTACTGGCCTACAACCTTCCCAGAGATGTATTTCTAGGTGGATGACATCAGCAGCCTTACCAAAGTAGAGTATTTGAGTTGTAGGGAGTGTGACTACCCTAAAAAGCATTGCTCTCTACATAGACAGAGACAGACACTCACACACACACACACACACACACACACACACACACACACACACACACACACACACACACACACACACACACACAGTTGCCATGTCTGGGATTGAAACTCCTACCTAACTAGTTTATCACAACACGATGGAAAAAAATGGAGAAGAAGAAAAACTAGTTAAATGTAATATTCCCCGTCTGTACAGAATCCAATAAAGGCAGTCCCACTAGCGTAACGATAAATTGCAATTCCAATTGACTCTTCAGTCCAAAGGTAACCACGCCGACTTTGTAACAAACACCAAGTTTAATTAGTAAATGCAGTGATTCCATTAAGTGCTTTCATTTCCAACATACAGAAACTTCATCAGAATAACACTGCCACAACAAACAACCCACATATATATATATTGGAAGTTAATTGATTAATTCATTAATTAGAACCAGATATCTAAATTTAAAGATACATGCTAAGAAAAAACTTTGGTTATACAGTTTACATATGCAATACTGTGTATTGTTATTCCACAAGTATGTGCTATATTAAATTATAACAAAATAAAACCATACAGGAAAAACACATATCTAGAATCATGAATATGAAAAATCATGTGTATAAAAATACAAAATACAAGGTTTGAAGACAAATTAAAAACCTAAGTATCTACTTTCAACCTATTATAGAAAATATATATATATATATTGTAATATTTGTTAGATGATAGATAATAGATAATAAATAATAAGGAGAATTAAGTCCACTAACTTCGTGACAGTACAAGTGAATATTAAAATTAATGAATATTAAATATTAAAAATGTCAGAATATCAAAATTGTAATATTGTTTAAAAATGTATAATGTTGTGTAGTATAAAATGAAAATAAAATAAAATAATGTTATATGATTTCCTAACATATGATAAGAAAAATGTAGGTTATAAATTATATACCTTAAATAATCATAAATAATCATAATTGATCATGATGTCATAACCTATTGTTATGTTTTAATATAGTTGTTGTAGTTCATGTAAAGTCACCCTAAAAAGTCACTATAAACCGTAACCCTAAAAGATAACCCTGAAAAATAGACCTAGAAATAAATATAAATGATCCGCAAACTAGAAAAAACAATGCCCTTTTCCGTTATACTTTAATATGCAAGGAGGCAAATTTCAAGTTCTGGGTATTGGAAAAAGTACAACGAAACAACAGAGGGGGAGACTGGGAAAATCAGGTTAGTTACAAGGAACTTATATGGCAACTTAGGTTGGATTCTAATATACCCCCCGGTTTGAATGACCATGTTTCACTGATACCAGCTTTAAAATCAAAAGCAAACAAAATTAAAAGAAAAGTGTACAATAACAAGAAATGATTTTTATAGTGAGCTTCAAAGTGCTATCTATTTTCTAGTTTGAGGATCATTTATATTTATTTCTAGGTCTATTTTTCAGGGTTATCTTTTAGGGTTACGGTTTAGAGTGACTTTTTAGGGTGACTTTACATGAACTACAACAACTATATTAAAACATAACAATAGGTTATGACATCATGATCAATTATGATTATTTATGATTATTTAAGGTATATAATTTATAACCTACATTTTTCTTATCATATGTTAGGAAATCATATAACATTATTTTATTTTATTTTCATTTTATACTACACAACATTATACATTTTCAAACAATATTACAATTTTGATATCCTGACATTTTTAATATTTAATATTCATTAATTTTAATATTCACTTGTACTGTCACGAAGTTAGTGGACTTAATTCTCCTTATTATTTATTATCTATTATCTATCATCTAACAAATATTACAATATATATACATATATTTTCTATAATAGGTTGAAAGTAGATACTTAGGTTTTTAATTAGTCTTCAAACCTTGTATTTTGTATTTTTATACACATGATTTTTCATATTCATGATTCTAGATACGTGTTTTTCCTGTATGGTTTTATTTTGTTATAATTTAATATAGCACATACTTGTGGAATAACAATACACAGTATTGCATATGTAAACTGTATAACCAAAGTTTTTTCTTAGCATCTATCTTTAAATTTAGATATCTGGTTCTAATTAATGAATTAATCAATTAACTTCCAATATATATATGTGGGTTGTTTGTTGTGGCAGTGTTATTCTGATGAAGTTTCCGTATGTTGGAAATGAAAGCGCTTAATGGAATCACTGCATTTACTATTAAACTTGATGTTTGTTACAAAGTCGGCGTGGTTACTTTTGGACTGAAGAGTCAATTGGAATTGTGATTTATCGTTACGCTAGTGGGACTGCCTTTATTGGATTCTGTACAGACGGGGAATATTACATTTAACTAGTTTATCACACTACAGCAATACACAGTTATGGGACATGCCACAGAGATTACTGGGTTACAACTCTCCCAAAGGTTTATTTCACAGTGGATGACCTCAGCAGGCTTGTCATAATAGGGCTATGGGGAGGGTAGTGTGTGTGCATGGGCCATAACCCATTTATCTAGAGGTTGACATACCACATGCGGGCACACACAGGATCATATTTCACAGATACGTGTATACAGCTGCTAGATGACTACTTCCTTGTACAGTCATGTTGCACAGCTAGCAAGTGCACCACATAGTCTGTAATGCTGACAGATACCAGTGGCTAGTATCTACAGTGAGTGACATCTGAACCTCATGTGGTTGTGGCACATTGGCTGTGTACTGGGTGGGACAAGCCTCTATGGCTCCTTGTCACAGTCACCCTCTATTACACATCTATGTACGTCTACCTTTGGCTTATTATAGTGTGTTGTCCTTAGATATATGTCCGTATTCCTATCCACTGTGTGTGCAAAGCATGTGTGGTGCATACTGAGGAGTGTCTGCACTAACATCTGCAACTGCCAGATATGTCTGTTCCACTGGTGTTTGCATACATGGCCTTCAAGTGTGTGAGCATGCCCAGTATGACCTTTCAGTATGCTGTTGACTGACATTGCCTTCATTTCTCTGTATGTGAGCATGCCCAGTATGCCCATCTATATTGAATGTGTGGATTGAGTCCAGGTAGTTTGTACTGCAGTGCCGACCATTGCATTGTACACCTACAGGTAGCATACTGTTTCTGCAGGGTATCCGTTGATCATTTGGCATTGACTGTTACTACATTTCTACACAGGATGGGGAGGGCACACCTGACTATTTTTACATTTCTACACAGGATTGGGGGGCACACATGGCTGTTACTACATTTCTACATAGGATGGGGTGAGGCACACCTGACTATTTCTACATTTCTACACAAGACTGGGGGGGGGCACACCTGACTGTTACATTTCTATGTAGGATGGGGGGCACACCTGACATCTGTAGACATTTGCTATGACTGTACTGGCATGTCTGGTACTCCAATTCATTCTGTATTCTTACCTATCATGCTGACTAGAGGCATACCAAATGTACTACATATCGTAGCTTTGATTTACCTACATATTAGTTTCTGACTTCCTACCCTTCAGAACTAATGTCCCACTGCCTGACCTGTTGTACTCTGTCTGTGTAGGCCTGGGGGGAGGTTACCTATAGGCATCATTCAGATGCCATAACATAGCCTTTGTTTGTGTTTGTTTGCACCTGTCCTGCTGGCTGTGACTGTTGTTGGATATGTTAACCCCACTGACTGGCATGTGTGAGCCACCTACCTTGTGGGTGTCCCAGTATTGAGGGGGGTGGTGCTGCAGGGCTACCTATGTCAGATGCACATAATACACTCCGTACACATGGTTGAGCACAGGTAGTGTAATGTTTGGCATCCCTTTTACTGTATGTGAGAGTCAGAGAGAGGTGCTATTCCCTGTGTCCCTCCTGTGTCAGTGTATGTGCTATGTGTTGCCTCTTTGCCAAGGCCAGGGCATACTGGGCATGCCTCCTTCTGCCTACTGGGGCAGGATCAGACTGTTCCTCCTCTGAATCACTCTGTGCCTGTGCAGGCCTTGGCAATAGTGGGGTGGGCTGTGTGGCCCTGCCCCATGCTGTTCCTGCTGCAGCTGTTTCCACAGGATCATATTGTGTAGCATGGCACATACGAGGACAATTTGAGTACATGTAGCTGGTGAGTACTGCAAGGCTCCACCAGATGTGTCCAGGAACCGTAACCATAACTTGAGCATCCCAAACACATGCTCTACTATTATTTTAGTCTGTGCGTGTGCCTCATTATGGAGTTCTTGTTTGGGTGTGTGTGCATTTCTGATGGGTGTCATCAGCCACAGCTCCAGTGCATATCCAGCATCCCCCACTAGGTGACCGTGAGGGATTTCCCCATTGGCAAATCTGTGGTACAGCTGCGTCAGATGCCAGATGTGGGAATCGTAATAGCTTTCGGAGCAGCTAGCACACACATTCATTATTATGCCCTGGGCATTGCACATGACCTGACAGTTGATGGAGGGGAAATTGAATTTTCTCTAAGGTTAAATAATCTCAGCCATGTAACAATACAATTTACAAATTTATATGGTGTTGTCATAAACACAGAAGATCCAGCTCTGACATCACTCCAGAATCTCTTGAACGAATAATAATCAATAATATATTAGATTTGTTTAACTGCTTTGAACTGTGATACTTTTATAGTCAATCTCTTAAAGGTTAGTACTTTATAACTTCTCTGCATTTTTTGTATTATCACAAAGTTATTGATAGTTTGGCTTTTTGTTCATGATTAAATCTTAAAATTTGGTTTTCATAATGGAACCTCTCATGGAGTTACTACTTTTGAGAACTGGTATGAATTAAGTTCATATTTTCATATTTTCAGCCACCTTACCATCTAACAGTCAATCTTTATTCGGTGAACTATATGCTTAAATGTTCAGTGATGAAATGTTCAGTGGCAAACCCCTGAGCAATAGAAACAGAAAAGAACCACTGTACTCCACATGGACTAATATATACTAATTCCACATGTGCACCAACTCAGAAAAGGTAGAAATCTCTCCCAAAAAGGGAATCACTGCTAACGCTTACTTAGAAATTACACCAGCAGAATATCTATGGGACAGAGCAAAGGTTCTTGTGTTCCTCATTATAATGTGCTCTGGGAATCTGATCTTGACCACTGTAGAGATACTGTGCTTACCAGAAGGACATTTTCAGAAATGTTATTAGGAATTTACAATTTGATAAAAGGCAGGCTCTTAACAATTTGAAACAATAAACAGACAAGGTGGTTATTCAAGCTGACAAGAGAGGAGCAACGGTTGTGTGGGCTAGAAAAGGTTACACACATTGAGACCAATAGAGAATTTGGCAAAATTAGATTCTACATATTATGAGATATTGATCCAACTATACATTTTTAAATGGAAATTAACACTCTTTGGTCAATGCAGAGACACAAAGGCTCATTTAGTCACGGATGATTGAGCTTTGGGTAGAAGAACTCGTTTGCCAATGTTTTTTATTGCTCAAAATACATAAATCCACTGCACCTGTACCAGGCCACCCTGATGGTTTAGGTAGGGTCTTCTTATTAAAAATCTATCAAAGTTTTTATTTTTTCTTTAACTTTTATTCATACATGCCAAATCTTGTATTAAGGACACAGCAGAATGTTTAGGCCTCGTGGAACAAATCAACATTGACTGCACTATATTCATATGCTGTCTACATGTAGAAAGTCTATATGCTAGTATCCTCCATCAAAGAAATAGCACATTGGATACAAGTAAGAAATCTGTTTTGTGAGGAATTCAATCACTTTTTGGAGCATCTTTAAAACATGTGTAAGAGAAGAATATTTTTCACTTTGATAGCAGATACTGCTTAGACCTATGAGGAACAGCTACTGAAGCTATATGTTCCTCCATACATGCGGACCACTTCATGGGAGGTATGAAGTCAGAAATTATTTATGATGCTACTTATAGCCTATATTTTACCAAGTTAGAGATGTGGCACAGATTTCGGGATGAGTGTTTGCTATTGTGGAACAGCACTCTTGAGGAATTACACAATTTTAAGAACTACTGAAATCAACATAGGTTTGATATCGACTTTAAAGTCAAACATTCTGTTCACTATTGATTTTTTAGATGGGAATAAAACTGGACTGAGTGATGACACTGTTTAGACTTTATTGTATTGCAAATTGTTTTCTGGAAATCCACTCCCCACCTACTTCCAATACCTGTCACCTAAGAATTCTGGTAGATAATATTCCTTACTCACAATTTTTATGGGTACAAAGAATTTGTAGTGGCCCAGAAGATTCAAGAACAGAAGCTAGATTATATCAAGGGGTGACATATCAGGAGAGGACAGCAGGTAAAACAGAGAGCAAGGGGCTATAGTAAAGATGGTTTGCCAACAAACTGAAAAAAAAAACATAATTGATTGAGAGTTGTCACAACATGTTAACAATGAATTCAAGTTCGCAGTTGGTTGTTGGAGATCATGTATTTGACAAATATCTGACTGCTTTGTTTTAATGAATTTTTATTGAAAGTGTTTATTAGTTACTATGTCCCATAAAGAAGTGAACACTCATATGAACAAACCATGTATGAGTGAAAGCTCAAAAAAAGAGCAATTATTACTTTCTATTTTTTTGCAGGGTAGCAAACCTCCCTGCACCCCCCATGTGGGGGGGGGACTGCACCCTACATCCTTTAGTAATTATCTAAACTAACTCTGAGATTGCACAATAGTAGGGTAAGGGCAAATTCCCTTACCCCATTGTATTACAATCCCATTCAAAAGACTGCCTGCAGAAAGTCCATTAAGAAGACTATTCACTCACATGAGAGTTTGTTTTTTTTTTATAGCAAGAAAAAGCATTCACATATATATATATATATATATATATATATATATATATATATATATATATATGTGTGTGTGTGTGTGTGTGTGTGCATGTATCTATCTATTATATAGGTATATGTATATATATATATATATATATATATATATATATATATATATATATATATAGTAAAACACCCAAGCGATAAGCCCAACGTAAATGACAAAAACAAATCCCAACACGGAGCTCCAAGTAATATATACTGTGTCCAAGTTATTTAGTTAGTTGCAAAGTATGTACGATTACCATGATTTTATGAATGTCCAATATTTTAAATAATTTGTATGCTTGAATATGATGCATTGAATTTCTATTTTTTATTTATGATAACATTTCAAAGTCAACACAATTTTAGACTTTGACAAAGATAGTATTTGCTTAGTTCAGTTTAGTTTGGTTTCAAATTAGTCTGTGTATTTTTACATTTGCTATGTCTACATATATATTTTGTATCCTGTTTGTATAAAATCATGCACTTCAGACACAGGGTAATAACATTTCCTGTCAATGCATGATGTATAATTTACCGAGACTGTTGGTATGTCATACAAGATATAAAATAATGGATAGATGTAAACAGTGCAAGTACCCAGTCAATAATAAGTGAACTGTAAAGAAGCAGTATAACCCAAAACAGTGTGTATGCTTCAAATAGCCACGGAAGTGCATGATTTAATATATAGGATACATTTTTTGTATATAGGATATTTTGTTTACATGACATTTTTATGCATATGATATATCATTATTTTTAAATTTTAACATATTACGCACTGAACAGCAATGCTGCTATTTTATATTGCATTTGATGTAGATGGGTTTTTGGGTCTATGGTATTCATAGTTGTATATGCAGTTGCAGGGGTTCGTTCAACAGAAAGCATAGATATTAGATAGTGATTTTATGTATTTTTATCACTTTAGCTTGCTACGCAGGCTACGCATTTCGCATCCTGTGTATAGGATGTGACGTAATTTCCGGTTCCATTCAGGGACATGGATTTACCTGCTCATACAGCGTTCCTAATGAGGTGAGACCTTGTTTTCAAAAAACAAATGATAGGTCAATTTGTCTTTTTACAATGTATATAAGTGTTTAATGATTATTTAGTGTTTGTCTGAGGAAGCGGTGGGTCACACCGCGAAAGCGCTTACTATAATAAAGGAGTTTATATTTTAATATAGAACCGCATGGTTTATGTGCTTTGGTATTACGTGAATGTGTTACTATTTGCCGAAGAATATTAAGGTGTACTTTGAACAGCTATGCTTGGATTTGTGCTAGCGACTTTATTTTGCCAATTTTGAAGTTGCTTTCTGACTGTCGTTTTACCACCAACGGATGGTTTACAACTCATTGAGCATTTTTGAACACTGTTCACATTTCGTATTGGATTTTTGTATGTGCATTGAACTATTATTACATTGATTCGTGCCTTTAACTTGGACACAGTATATATTACTTGGAGCTCCGTGTTGGGATTTGTTTTTGTCATATATATATATATATATATATATATATATATATATATATATATATATATATATATATATATATATAAATAAATATATATACATATATATATATATATATATATATATATATATATATACATACATATATATATATATATATATATATATATATATATATATATATATACACACACACACACACATATATATATATATATATATATATATATATATATATATATATTTTTTTTTTTTTTGGATGCATATCATATTGTTCTGGGTAAGATTTCACTATGATTATTATTTTTATATTATTTATCCAGTTCTGTAAGAATAACATTTATTACAGACTGCGAGATAAAAACAATTTCTTTGTATGAATTATCATTGAAAATACATATTATAAGAATATGTCTTGCTCAGGCATACTGCTGACCTAGTCCTATGAGGCATCTGGTGCAGGTCTTGTACTGGACCCTGAAACAGCTGTAGGATACAATAAGCCAAAATGCAATTAAAAATACAGCATCTTGATGCCTCTTTGTAACAGTGATCTTTCTTATGATATCAAAGTTACATATTTTTTACTAGGCTAAAGAGGTTTAGATCCCTAGACTGAATATTTCTAATTCAGTTTGACTTGCTGATATGCAGTAGATTCATCAGTACTGGGTTGGAGAATGCCTTGTATGTCAGTCATGGGTCACATCTTAGCCTCAGCAGTGTGTAGGATACTGAATATAGTGACAAGGCATTGAGTTGGTACATGTAGGACATTTTGTTTTGGCCTTGTATCCTTTTAGTAAGGTATCTCTGTGAACATCAATGGTTCTGACAGCTTTCTTTTAAAATAATATTTTACCTTTTATGTAATTCTGAATAGTCACTTCTGGCTACCTTGCATTATCTCTTTCCATGTCTGTCATCAGTTGGAGCTTTGTCAGCAAAGCTATCAGTTCTGTTAGTCTTGTTCTTTAAAGTGTACAATCGAGGGTCATAGTCTGCTTTTAATCCCATTCTATTTTATTGGAATAACTTTTAGCATGTTTTCCAGTGCAGTTTTCATTGTTTCTATCAGCCATCTCTTAGCAATGGGATTCTCTAGTGTATAGATAAGAAACCACCAATGTCAAGTGTATGATCTTAGAGGTCCAGATGATTCATTTCTAAGCCCACTATCAAGAATCTTTTCTCTTTATTTATACAGAATCCATCTAATCTAGACAACTAGACCATTTATGGGAAGAATAGGTGTACACCCGGTCCACAGTAATTGTTGAGTTCTCTTGTCTTATATTGTACCATCCTACTTTCTTCAACCACCTTCTTACCATCAAGGTTTGAGCTGATAAGTCTTGGACCCACCCGGTACATTTGAAGGTGATAGTGTTAAATTCCATTCCCCAATCACTATAACCATCCCTTCTGCGAAAGCTGTTATTTCTGCTAGTATCCTTTTATTGCTCTTCCATTTGATCATAGTGGCAAGTGTAGATAAGCTAATGAGAATTTCTTGCCTTAGTGTACCTTTGACTGCAACATATCTACCTAATGGGTTACTTATCTGACAGATAACATTGAATTGTAAACCCTCTAGAAAATAATAATAAACCCTCTTCTCTCTTCACCAGGATAACTTGAACATTCTCCTAACCTATAGCCTTCTTAATGGAGAGATTTATTTGCTTCCTCATCTACTTGTGTTTTCTGTAATTCAACTATATCCATACCTGGTCTCATTAATAACATTTTGAAGGCCATTAACATTCCAGGAAAGCAGTAGCCATGTCACCCTAGGTCTTACATAGTTGTAAATTAGCATTATTACTACATTTTGCGAAGAGCACAATTTTGTCTCTATATGGTAGTACCACATAAGAACATATTAACTTTGTGTTTTGATAATAATACCACATATCCATATCAATGCAATTAGGCTTTATATCGTTTCCTTCTCTGCAGATAAACTATCTGCTTGCTAGCACTTAATAATAATATTGGTATTCAAACAAAAATCCACTTAAAGCTAATAACCAGATTAGCTGCAAAAAAATATTTATATTTTCTTTAAGTCTATGCCCTTCTATAAAATAACTTTTTTTTTCTCAACACTTTACAATTTAAACACCAGTTATGTAATATAATAATTAATATCCAAAAACTGATAACAGTAGTAATTGCAGTGAATTTAATGAAGGGACTTCTCACCAATGTTAAAATACTGTAATAGGCAACAACTAGCAAAACAGAATTGTTTCATTGCTAAAAACAATGTTGTTATATTATTATTATTCCTGTTGGGCCTATTTTTTTAAACTGGGCATAAACTAAAATTCAAAACAAATGTAAATATTAAGAAAATACACTGTTATTAATAATTCAACACTGTAGAAACAATATCAAACAGCTATAATAGTCTTATAGAAACCTTTTCTATACTGACTAAACTAAAACAATGGTAGCATCTTTAAAGAGCCTTACAGTTTTTAATCTCAGTGTCCAATATCCATAAACTTCAAAGCACACAACCCTTGGTTCCCAAAAAGAAAAAAAAGTTCTTCACCCAGTTAATGAAAGCATCCCAAATATAGCAGTGATATAGAAGTGAAAAGAATCCAAGGACCTGGCAGCAACTTTCCTTTCATGCAGGCCACAGAGCACATTGACCCTAAAAGCAGTCCTGCTCACAGCAGAACAGCAGCTCTTCTCACTCAACACCAAATTATCCTAATACGATGGTATTATGGCAACCAGCAGCTGGATAATAAGGTAAACCACAATTCTCAACACAGCCATAGCCAGCAAACAGCAAAAACATGCATAAGTAATCATTGCAGCAAATTCAAAATACTAGTCTCCTAGCTGTTGTTAGGAAATCCTTCTGTCTCACTCAACTAGTTACTAAAGTCATAGCCTTAAGGTCCAAGGAATTTGTCTCATGCTACTAGTACTCCTCTGTTATAAGGCCTGTATTAGACTGTAATACCCCTTTGGCAGGTATATATTCAAGCATTTTGTCCAAGTGGAAAAAATCATAATTTTTCCTCACTAAAAATGTGTGTATGAGATCCCTAAGCTATACAGAGCATCTAAAAGCTATAGCACTCTATTGTTTCTTGTAGACTCATACACAGCGATTTCTGCCTAATGTATAAGGCTGCAGATTATCATGTTCTGCTTGACACGTTGCTTGTTATAGAAAACTGAAAACACCACATAAACCTGATCTGGTGTAATGCAAACAGGGCCTGTTGACAGGATAGATACCACTATCAGAGGATAGATAACCTATGAAATAAGCTACTTCTCCACATCAAACAAAGCAGCCCCATTATTTCTCTTTAAATCTAACTTAGACAAATGGGTGGGTAACCATAAATTCACCCCAAATCATGTCCTTCAGGTTTTTATGGAGAGGGGAAATAGGTAAACTGCAGTTGCTAACTTCCTACTGATATTTCTATGTCAATTGCCTGGTATGCACCAACAAAATTATGAACCTGTTCTGTGAAGCAACCGCAGTACTAGCTGACTGTGAGCCATTGAAATGTACATGGACACTAACCGACTGTGAGCCATTGAAATGTACATGGACACTAACCGACTGTGAGCCATTGAAATGTACATGGACACTAACTGGCTGTGAGCCATTGAAATGTACATGGACACTAACTCTCCACAGCAGGCACCTGGAAATATAAACTTTTGAAGTATGAAATGGGGGGCTTTTGGGGGCCATATATAAAATGCGTTGATTTGTTTTTTTTGTGTGTTTAAAATGTTTTGCAGTATTTACAGCATACCTTTCAACCATCTCAACAAATCTCTGATTTTAGCAAGCTCTAGCTGAAAACCAAATGGTATAGACTCCGATAAAGGATTTTCGTGCCAGCACCAATAAAAAGCAAACGACAAAGGAAGAAACTTGATGTACGCAAAACCTTAACGCCAAGTTTATTTATAAAGAAACAAGCGTTTTCGCTGAAGCCACAGCCACAGCTTCTTCAGAGTTTACAAAAAGACCCGCCAAGCTAGGTTTATATTCACACGTCATTACGTGTTTCAGAAGAGGCAATTAAAGGGCTATGCCCGTTTAAACAAAAATATCAAAAGTAAAAAATAAAAACAGTTAAAAACAAGCCCCCAGGACTACTTCAAATTAGTGACAACATCCATTCCAAACTATTATTAACACTATTAGATAATAACTTCATGCAAAAAATATTAAAATCCATCACATACATCAATGTATCATATGAAATATAAAAAAAATAAATACCATAGTATTGCGTATTAATATAATATGCATGTCATATCAAGTGCTTAAAACCAAACCTAGGATGTTTCTTTTAACTTAGATCTAAGTTAAAAGAAACATCCTAGGTTTGGTTTTAAGCACTTGATATGACATGCATATTATATTAATAATATATATTTTTATATTTCATATGATACATTGATGTATGTGATGGATTTTAATATTTTGCATGAAGTTATTATCTAGTGTTAATAATAGTTTGGAATGGATGTTGTCACTAATTTGAAGTAGTCCTGGGCTTGTTTTAACTGTTTTATTTTACTTTTGATATTTTGTTTAAACGGCATAGCCCTTAATTGCCTCTTCTGAAACACGTAATGACGTGAATATAAACCTAGCTTGGTCTTTGTAAACTCTGAAGAAGCTGTGGCTTCAGCGAACGCTGTTTCTTATAAATAAACTTGGCGTTAAGGTTGCGTACATCAAGTTTCTTCCTTTGTCGCTTGCTATTGGTGCTGCAATCTATCGGAGTCTACCATTTGGTTTTCAGCAAACTTTACAATAGGTGACTGCATTTTTGTTTTTTTTTTCAACTGTTTTTTGTGGTCTTGGTCTAAATCTCTGATTTTGCCGAATGTCCCTGATTTTGCCTTAAGTGTTTGTCCTCTCCTTCATCAAATGTTTGATTTTTCTGGTAAATCACTGTGGATTATAATCAATCAGTAATACCAGATATCAAAGTTTTATATTTCTTATTGTTCAGAAAATGCACATTAATGCAATACCTGATATTCTGTTAACTTTTTAAGTACATTACAGTCATACTGAAAATTTTCTCTGATTTGTGACCTTTGTCCCTGATTCTTGAACAAAGAAGTTGAAAGCTATGATTTACATTATGAGACTCATGTTCATTACTGTACAATGCTGTTTACTCCACTCGCCATCTGCCCTTATGAGTTTAGTTAATTTTTAATGTACACTTTATTAACTATTTTGAATGACTATTTGGATTAGGGGGAAATGAGTTTGAAGACTCTTCTACCTCATTGTACCTTCATATAGTTACTTCATTTCTGATATCTTATATAAGTATTTGCATTTTGTTCTTTTTCTGTCGATTCATTTTTTAAAGGTTTAATGCATGGGGTGTCAATATGATGTGGATGTGGGCCAGCATAATCTGGGCTATTTTCCTAGGAAGCCTTGTGTCTAATTACCTCTGCAGCCACTCTTTTTTGAGTTTCTCAGGCACTTGCGGAGTGTAGCATTTGCCACTATGAGATAGGTATTTTGAAGGAACATATCTGATCACCTATTGCTGTTTTGGAATGGATCTTGGTACTATGTTTTAATGACAGGTAGGGAGGTGAGGAAGGCTCATTTAGTCTTGAATAAATAATGTGGTAGATTTTCTAACCTTTACTGATCACTGTGTTTCATATAAGTTGCAGCTTAAACTCTTTCATCATGAGAATAATGTTGTTTTTGATCAGGTAGGATTGTAGGTCCATGGAAGTGGATAGTAGGGTTAGGAAGGGATTATATAGGGTAGCTGAATTTGGTAGATTTTTAGGTTGGAGATTACAGGTAGTGGGTTTGGCTGCAATCATAACTGCATGGCTGACAGGCATCTGGAGTAGCTGTTTGCTAGGAGGGAAGGCAGTTGGTTTAACATGGACCCCAAACACCACTTAAGCCTATATCATAAGAAAGGAGCTGACCAAGGAAGTGGAGTGGGACAAGGGTTGAATTGTTGAATGAACTCCAATTAATTAATTCTATGCTTGGTTATTTTATTTACGCAAGTATGCATGTATGCATATTTTGTTATTTTGTCATTGCCAATTTTCAAAGGGCACATGAGGGAGGAAGCGTTCCCCCTGAAAAAAGAATACAAATGTTCAAGAAGGAAACAAATTAATGAGACTAATACAATAATTCACAAATGTTTCCATCCATGGAAGTGAAAATAATATTTAGCACTTAATAATATTATATATTTAGTGCAAGAAAGTGTATGATACAAACAGATGAGTTTGGAGCTTTGATGAAGTTAATGGGTAGGAGAGTAAATTAAGCAGGAGAGGGAAAGGAGATAACGTATAGTCTTTTGATTGTGGGCTCTCATTTTCGTATATCCCATGGGCCTTCATTACAGAAGGTATGAGTTATTGAACAATGAAGACTCTAGACTTGCTGGGTCTTTCTTATAGTTTTGATATATATGCATTGGTGCAAATAGCAACTGCACAGTAGAGAAGAAAATGGAACAGTAATGCAAGAGTGGAATAGTATTTGCTGTACATATGATAACTACCAGAGCTAAGAAGTTTCTGTTGGTATGGAGGGATAAAGCCCTGACTGTTACCCAAGCAACCCAAGTTTTGATTAGCAGCTCGGACGCCTGCTGGAGCTGCCATGAGTTGATGAGAGGAATGATGACACTCTGCCTGCCTGCTTGTTGCTACTCATGGTGGAGGGAGGAAGTGACATGCTAGGATGATTGGCTGCGACCTATTGCCTGAGGACACTGGAAGACCAGCTAAGGGTGGACATGCCAGGCTAGATGTGTGGACAGGCATTGGAAGACATCTTTATCTTTGGAGGTGATCAGCTCTACTCCTAGTCACTGCATCATCACAGTAACTTATAGAAGCCCAGTATGTTTGTGTGGGATAGGGTTACCTCCTGCACTCAGATCCAGCTGCTGCATCTACCATTACTGCACTTCTCCACAATGGGACATAATTCACCTCTGCAAGCCAAAATGTATTCTCATCTGGGGAGGTAGAACTCCCTGCTGTTAAGGGAAAGAATCAGTATGCCTCAGCATAGTGCTACATATCACAGCAGGACAAAGCTATGGGATGTAGAAGGAAGTGATTTCAGTGGTGAGTCCCCAGACAATACATGATGGTATTCAACCTATAAAATTAACAGAATCTGATTTCTGGCCAAAAAAAGGCATAAGAGGTGAGAATAACAAATGAAACTCTCAGTAATAAGATCTGACTGATAGAATTCCCAGTAATTAAATACTATATGAGTAAACTGTATGATCTTAGTTTAACTCAAAATAAATATGTGGGATGCATCCTAGAGATGGTAGAGGAAGTAAAACTGGATTAAGTTATGTTGCCCTTGGAAGAGCAATGCTGAGGCTGAAAAATAATCATTAGCTAGTTTTCTGAATGTTGAGAGTGAAGAATTTATCTTAGCCGATAACTTTGCGTGTACTGTAATGGTTGAAGGAAGGTACAAGGGGATCTAGTGACCTATTTTTGAGTTTCACTTGCTGACATTTTGTAGAGTGGCTGGTGGCTTTATGCCATGTCAATAAATTGCTTAAGGATTAACAGGTTTGAATGGATAATAATTTGCTAGCAAAAGTTAGTTGGTAAGCAATTTTATTTTGTAGTGTCATCCAGTTCATTTGCGTTTCCCCTGAAAAGAGACCACTGGCTTAGTGACAAATCTGGATAACAAAAACTAATAATAATAATAATAATTATAATAAAAAAAAAAGAAATTGCTTGGGTACAGTTCAGCGATGGATTTTTTCTTCCTATGGGAAACCTGGGAAGGGGGTTCAACCTCCCTATTAAGTTTGAGTAAGTAACTATGAGAATGACAAGAGGTTAGGAGAGAAGGTTAGCTGTGTTCTAAAATGTGAAGCTGAAGAGGAGTGAGACAGGCAAACTGAGTCTGACGGTTTATACATGCTATGGATAGATGGTGAAAGGTGGATGGAAAACAGATGTGGTAACCCTAAGGAGTAAGGCAATACGTGGGAAGGGCAGTGAAAATCAAAATTTATGAAAGTGGAGATTAGTGGTGAAATGTAAAGATTTTGTTGGCAGTGTTAAGCAGTTTTAGGGTTTTAATAGTGAAAAAGTGAGATATTATTATGGCACTTAGTATAGATGGGATGGAAGCAAAGTTGTGTCGAAAAGATTATAGTATAGTGATAAATACGGAGCTATGAAGATTGTTTGGTAGCAGAAAATTCTGTGAACTAAGCTTAAAGTCACTACACTAGTGAGTGACATTCTAAAATGTTGATGAATATGTGCAGTTCCAAGGTTAGTGTTAGAAGGATCAAGATTGTACTTTTTTTTTCCCTGTGCTTGTGCAGTCTCACATTTGGAGGTAGATATATATATATATCTATTGTGCAATTTATTGTGTAAGACCGAACTACCCTAATGTTGAATTTAAAACACTGATAAAATAAGTTTCGATCATACACAATAGCGAAGAAGAAAAAAAACTAAAACAATATTAAGAAAGGGAAACTATTTCCTCTCCTGATATTAAAACTAAACCCCTCTCCATAACACTAGCCTGAAATTTGTATGAACAGTGGCAATGTTACGGGAAGGTTTTAATGATATAAATGTTAAGATTAGGGTTAGCATCCATTAACCTCTTTGGTAATGGGTGCTAACTCTAACCCTAATGCTGTTTCTTCTCCCAACCCTAACCCTAAATCTTAATGTAACTAAACCCTTCCTGTAACACTGCCACTACACAAGACAAGACTCAGACAAACAAACATTCACAAACACACACAAACATTACATCTATCCCTTAACCATTACCCTTACCCTAAAATACACAAACTCACACAGAAACACACAACACCCATCATTCACTCATCCCTGAACTTAAAACTAACTCACACACACACACACACACACACACACACACACACACACACACACACACACACACACACACACACACACACACACACATACACACACACATGATCTTACCCCTCGAACCTCACTTACTTGTATTGACATTCTATACCATTGACATATTCACTGTTCGGCCATCCGTAATATCGACATTAAATCACACCCCTGCATTTTTCGAACAAATGTATGTTCTATCAAACTCAGCTTTTGCTTTTTTAGTGAAATTAATTGTTCTTATCATAACATAACTCTCTTTGCATATTTATTAGAATTACTGTTTCTTAGTTTGATCTGATAACTCCTCAGCTTGTTGCTGTCAAATGCGTAATGAGGAGATTATGTGGAAGTGTGCAAACATTAGAAATGAATGAGCCACATAGATACCTCTCAACTGTACAGATTTTTGCAGAATGCCCAGATTCTTTGCCTCTTTTGGTCCATTTTTCATAAAATTCTGTTTTTCTGCCAAATTAGTGGCAAATCATTAAAGGTTGAAGTTAGAAAATAATGACAAACATTTGTGTTTCAGACTTCATACCCTTCAGAAAATTCATGCTAATACAAAACCTGTTATTCTATCAACTTTCTAAGTTTGTAGGAGTAATATTTAAAAATTATCCCTATTTTTGGGCCTTTGTCCCACTTTTATTTATGGCTTTGTCCAGATTTCTTGCTCTTAGAGATTGAGAGGTATGGCCGTGTACACAATGCTTAACTACAATGACGGTCAGATTGAAAAAGGTTTTAAGACTTTTAGGAATAAAAATGTTGATATTATGGGGCTGTGCATCAGGAAAGTTCTGTAAAAAATGCATTAAAATAGTAGGAAACATATTTAGGGATACTTATAAAACTGCTACTGTATAAGCAGAAGAAATTTTTGTTAAGCAAGTATGTGTCTGAAAACCAAGAAAGAAACTTTATGTTCTGAAATGACGCAGCATGAAAAATGAAGGAGCAATGCATATAATTTAAGACTTCAGATAACAATACAGATTAAAGCAGAAGGAACATAAAACCTTTAATGAATACCTAAGGAAGAAAAGAAAGACAAAAGGAGGATTACATAAACCTGACGTTGCTGACCATATTGGTGAAATAACAAACCTTGTAAGTGAATGCTTCTCATAAAAGACAAAATGTATTACATCTTCTAGAGAAGGGATTAACTCTGTTTCTGAAGTGGCCACAAGGTAATAGAAAAGAAAAAGTAGTGGCTATTCAGATGGACTCAAAAGGTAATGGTTAACTGAGTTCATTCAGATGAATAGATAAATATATGTGGATTGCTTATCAGGTTAGTATGGGGAGATCTTTTTTAAGATCTATGTAAGTAACATTGGATAAGGTCTGGACAAAAAATCATATATTTTTACTGATGATACCAAAGGCTAGATTTAGTAAAGTTCACGGAAGCTATTTGTGGACAGTGATGCATGCCAAAGGAAGACTTCAGAGCACCTGCTGCATGCACAGTTTCAGAAGACATGCACATTACTTCCCTTGTTAAATGTGGTCTTGACGCATAAACCCACATATGCACAGATACTCACAAGTAGCTTACCAAAATCTCAGAGGCCTCTCGTACTCTGCCATCAGAAACCACATGCAAACAAAACCAAGTCAACACCAACCACTACACATAAAAATACACATCACAGTGTCTCCAAAAGCAAGCCCCTAAGGCAAAACACCACACATTCAAACAACTTGCTCATGGGAGACTCCATCATGAGACACACAGACACCCTCCTCACCTGATTGGATAAAGAGAGGGTCACAGTCATTTGTCTGTCAGGGGCCAGAATTCACCAGATCATGTAGGCACTGAGGTCACTCAACCACAAGTACCAGTATGACTCAGTCATAGTTCATGTGGGTGTGAATGGCCTGAGACTTACCTTCCTGGATTATATGAAGAGAGACATGACGGACCTTTCTAAATACATGTTGCAGGCTGGAATGAGCCTCATACTGACCAGCATTCTACCCTCACCAAGAATGAAACCACAATACAAACAGAAAATGACTGACTTCAATAATTGGCTTAGCTGCTGGTTTTATTCCAAGGGAATCCAGTATTTGTCAGCCTGGGATGACATGATTGACAGACCACGCTGTGTTGCCAGAGATGGTCTGCACCTGTCGCCTCTAGGCTTTCAAATATTGGCCAAGGCATTATCCACCCCATAGTGCCATTTTTTAGGCAGTGCAAAACCAATAGACCTACCAATGTAACAAATTCTAATGCCAAGCTAAAGAAACTACTGCTCAATGCTAAGAGTCTTAGCAGGAAACTGCACTCCCCAGAAGCTTTCCTTGCTCTGGAGAATGCTGACATCTGTGGAGTTATAGAGACGTGGTTCAAGGCTGCGGAAAACACCCAAGCAGTGCAAGGCTACAGTGCCTATCAAACATTCAGATCACCCACCATAAAGTAAAAAATGAAAGGAGGAGGCATTTCCATTTACATAAAAAGCAATCACACTTCTACATTGATCAAGCAGGATGACTCGCTTGAGGTCCTCCATGTCTGGCTGACCACAGGCAAAATCCCCCAAAATATCATCGCTAGCTACAGGTCCCCAACCAATCCACTCCACATACCTGAAGTTCTGATGTTACTAGAATCACTTACCATTCAGCCCACCACACTACTCATGGGTGATTTTAACTATCTCTCCATAAACTGGGAAACATACATGATGACTAACATGCAAAGTCAGAGATTCCTGGACTTTGTCAATGCAAATATTCCAGGACATCTGGTCTGCACTCCCACTAGAGGCTCAAATATCCTTGACATAGTACTCATAAACATTGGGAGCATTGCAACCCTTCAGAGTAAGGTCCTCATTGTTAAGATCGGATCATAAAGTGGTCTCCTTTGAAATAAACATAATGGTAGTACCCCACACCATCAAATCCAAAAAATCCTAAAGAATTTTTTTCCAAAGCAAATTACATCATATTAAGTGCTACAGAAAATAATTTTAAAGATCTCCCTAACCCCCAAAACACAGAAGCCTATGCAGAAGTATATACAAATGCCCTGTATAGCCATGTAAACAACTGCATAGAAATGGCAGTAGCTGACCAAATTAAACCCAGATCTAGCTGGAAAAAACAGCTGCCCTAGTGGACCCCTTGAAAAAAGAGACTATACAACAGAAGTAAGAAATTCATGTCTAGAAGTAAATCAGACGAAGCACAACAGAGAAAATGCCCAATTAGCCTCAACATGCAAATCAAGGAACTAATCAAATCTTCAAAAGCTAAATATGAGACTAAAATAGCCTCCCAAGCAAAGGATAACCACAAAGCATTTTTAGTTATGTCCAGAGTCCTAAGGGAAACACTCAACAATGTGCTGAGTTGGCTACAGATGGCACTACTTATACTATGCCAGAAGAAACAGCAAACCTGCTGGCTGATAAATTCAGCTCAAATTTCACTCCCTCATCACCTCCAGTCACTCTCCATAAAATTCCTTTGCCTGTTATCACAAAAGATCAGGTCAACAATGACATCTCTAAAGCTAGAAACATGGCATCAATGGGCCCTGATGGAATCCCAGGGTGCTTATTAAATAGCTTGAAACATGACCTAGCAGACCCGCTTGGATCTCTATTTTACCACAGTCTCCACACAGACTTTGCCCAAGTAGAGTGGAGTACAGTAACATTCAACACTCTGCACAAGGTGGGGGGCATCAACTGACCCAGGAAACTACCTACCCATAAGTCTGACTAGCCTCATATATTAGGTTATGGAAAGGATAATCATGGCCCTGATTAAAAAGGACATAGGAAAACTCTAGACTCAAGACCCAACCCAGTTCAGCTTCATCAGAAGTAGGTCCTGCCTGCTTAATCAGGTGGACTTCTTTGAGAAAGTCAGCAAGGCCATGGATGAGCGTATGACAGTGCATACTGCCTACCTTGACCTGGCCAAGGTATTTGACTTGGGTATTACAGATAAACTCATAAAATTGTGCAGAAACGACTACATCACCAAATGGATAGCCAAATGGCTTACTGATAGTTCACGTTGTTAGAGTGGGGGATTCCACATCCAGAAAGAGGCAAGTCACCAATCGAGTAGCCCCTCCTGTTTGAAATTTGAAATATACTTCTCAGATGTCAAGGCAAATGTAGATGGCCTTTGGTTGATCAAGTTTGCTGATGAATGCAAGCTGGGGGCAATCAGCGACTCCCCAAATGATGTTGATATCCTATAGAATGGTCTGAAGCAGGCTAATAATTTATGTCAGAGCCATGGCCTCAGACTAAATGAGAAGAAGTGCGTAGTAATGCCCTATGGAAAATCAAATATGCCCACAAATTACAACATTGACAGCACCTCCTAAGAGTGGATCCAGTGGTGACAGATCTGGGCACTCAAATAGATAGTTATCTGAACTTTGACCACCATGTGTCCACAGTGGTGAGGAAATTATTCTATGTGTCTTGTAAGTGAGGGCATGGTATCTGGATGTAAGGATCCCATAGTGCTACTGCACTCAGCTCTCTTCAGACCAATAATCATACACAATGCACTCTTGGACATACACCTTGTTAGGGACCTGCAACAGTTGGAGTGTCCTCAGAGGTTTCTCACCTAAAAAATACAGGGTTTAACCAACATGTCATATGTGGACTGATTAAAAGTCCTAGCACTGTATTCAGTTTCCTACCAGTTACTCAAGGGTGATCTGTGTCTGACTTAAAGGGCAGTCTCTGAACCAGCCCTAATGGAAATGTTGCATATTCACAAAACTAACTGCATGAGAGTTACCTGCTCCAAAGATCTAAACCTGATCTCTGACATGAATAGATCATGTTGGAGTGACAGTTATGTATCCCAGAGATTACTCCTCCTCTGGAATAGGGTTCCTATTCATGTGAAGCAGAGCCCTTTCCTGACCATCTTCAAGAGCAATTTGGACCAATGAATGGGAAATTGTAGAATCACTCCCGGTGTGGCACCAGTGTCCATTATGGACAGAGGCAGTCTGTAAAAAATAGTCAAAACCCTACTTGTTGACCCTTGTTTTCATTCCCCTATGGAGGGAAAATTGGGTAAAATCTGGGTTAAACTGGTTAGGCTTGTGCTGTTAGCCTAGTAGTCTCCTGAACCTATGAACCTGCATCATAAGATAATTAATAATTATAGATTCCATACACGCCTATCTGATTCTAAAACACATTGTATACACCCAATGCAAATTAAATGTAACAACCTGCCACACTGACTCTGTTTCTGAAATCCTCAGCATATGCTTTATGGACTTCAAAGCTACTACTATGGGTTTTCCCAAATTCTGTAGCAATATCAGAAAAAAAACCCTATAAAAATGCAACCTGCAGTTAATGAACTGCAGCAGGCTGCAGTGATACAAGCCTTAAATGAGGATGTGGCTGTGCATCCTAGAAGGCAGCCAGATAGAGTCAGAGTAAGGCTGCAACTAAACCAGTTGTCAGACCAGCAAACAATTGACTGGTACCAGCTAGACAAGGAATTTGTATAGGCTGTCTGCAACATGTGTGCTCCACACATGTCTGTGAGTACCCTGCAAGAAAACCCCATTCCCTTGAAACCAAAGTATGTCTCAGCCTGAATGTACTTGCATATGTGACATTCTAGAGACACCTGGGGATGCTTTGCCATATCCTGGCAAAATTCCTGGAAGCAATGTGCAGCAATGTGGATGACTACATACACTTTCCATCCACCTCATAGAGCAGAGAACTGTAATGCACAAGTTTTACAGCATTGGAAACATCCCCATATACTTAGCACAATAGATTGCAGACATAGACTTATCAAGACATCAGTACATCCTGAAGCAGACCGATACATAAACAGAAAGGGATGGCCATCCATCAACTGCCAGTTTGTGTGTGCACCAGATAGCAGCATAACAAACATCATGGCAGCACACCCTGGAAGTGTCCATGATGCTGCCATATGAAGGGAAAGTGGACTGAGAGCAGCATTCCAGCAAGGTGAAATACCTGAGGGACTATTACTACATAAGTATAGGAACACAGCTTGGATGTAAGCTAAGGAAACTCCTCCCAACAATATCCATGCTGACCAAATGTGTTTTTATTCCCCAAAACAGGTGACTGTGGTTATCCATTTGAGCTGTGGCTAATGACAAAGTACAGTGAACTATCCAACCCTGCAGATGAGACCTATAATAGAGCACATGCAACAACCAGAAACACCATGTGTTTGGTGTACTGAAAGATGTTTGGACATGTCTGGGGTGCACTGCAATACACACCTGAGAAGGCAGCACAGATAATAATGGTGTGCATCATGCTGCACAACATGCTTACTTGAGCACACGGTGGTCTTCCAGCTGTAGGTGTGGGCAAACTACCTTAAGTACCTCAGATGTCTGAAGAGGACATCTCACAGGTATCAGAAGAGGAGCAGGAAGACATAGTGTACAGAGGGCACAGGCATAGACAATCTAGGATGTGACCGCAAGTGCAGGTCTAGTCAATATGGCAGCAACTGACCCACAGCTTTGAGTCATGACAAGCCATACATACATGACCTCTCACATTAACATTGATGTTCAGTTGCTACCCCACCACAGCAGCACATATTGCATCTAATAGCAATTACCCACTAGATGTACAAACTGAGCATCAGACATAACACCACAATCATAATATATAACATTATGAACATATACAAATCTGTCACAATGGGGATCATCAACTTAGGGCACAATTGATTCAAGTATGCATACACACTCAGACTGTTGTATCAGTGCATGGAAAGCAATAAGGGACACACAACATGAAAAAGAAAAACAGCATTGTATATAATGCAGAACTTTCAATATCACCGAAAAATATATCACAGTAAACTAGTAATGTAATACATAGAGTCAGCTATGTTTATGAAACTGTTGGACTCACTCTAACACAGTCTAGGGTGACCACACTAATGGCTCAAACCACAGTCTACTCTGCCTCTACCATATACAGAAACACTGGGCCCTGGTTGCTTCACAGAGGAGACTGATCATGTGACAACACCATGTTGAGATGAAGGATCATGACTGTGAGTTGAAAGTCTTGTTTTGACTGATGGAACCACAGTAGATGGGCCAGCAGTGGAATTGTCTGCATGTTGGACCATAGACACTGATGGTTGATGGACAATGGTGGTTCTGCTGAGAGGGAGGCCTGCCTCTCACATGTCGCAATTGGCTAAGCACAATCAGGGTATAGAGAACCTTGCTTGTACTAAGGCACTGCTGTAGTACTGTAGAGGCCATGGTTTCTACTGACCATGCCACATCTATCATACTTTAATTTTGAAAAGCCAGTGATGCCATTAACTCATCATGTCTGTGCTTCTGTCCTTCATGCAGCACATGCAGCTGGTGTGCAACATGATCAATAGCCTGGGCAAGTGTGCTGATGTCTGAGTCATGATTGTAAGATTATGCTCAACAGGGTTTTAAGGTTGAAAGTAATTCTATTACAAATATGTAACATAAATAAGGTATAAAATAAAGCTTGCTTAAATGCAGAAACAGAGTTTAGTAATATATGATCAGCATCCATACTAAATGACTGTGGCTTGCAAAATAAGGAACTTGCTGAATGGACATCTTTCCTTATAGACTTAAAAACAGGATGTATGCATTTCATTGTCAGTGAGAGCAAAAATGTAAAATCTGCTTTTTTAAAGCATGGACAACATGACATGTTTCTATCATATGACACTGTTACAATGTGTTTCCTTAAAAAACAGGCTTTTCTGCACTTATCAGCATTTGTACAAGAACAGGTGTTCTTATACAAAGATCTAAATAGAATATTAAAGGCAAAAACAGGATGTTCACACTGTCAGAAAAGCTGGTCTCTTATAAATTCAGAAAAAAATGTGACAGGCCATTGTTAAACAAGGAAGCTTAAAAATAATATTATTAAGTCAGCATTTGCATCAGCATCTGCAACAATTAGTATTGTTTCTACAGGATGAGCAAATTCTCCAAAATAGAATACCAAGAGGAAATGTATATGTGCGTGCATGACTAAAATTGTATATAAAGATCTGTATTAATCCAGTTATGTTAGGGGTATTGGTAGGGACACATTTGTCCTGAGGTAAATGTTATATCTCTCACATCATCTGTACTATATGAGAAGTAAAGTGGAACAGTACTTGAAGCTGCAACATTAGTCCGTGTGGTTTATTATAAAAAGGTATTTGTTACTGCCCTAAGTTGATGCTGTAAAGTATATTCTCTCATCAGTGTATATTCTGCAAGCTTCTGTATGCAACAGACTGTGAATGTAACTATAACCAGACTTTGATTTCAGCAGAATCCAGCCAGCAAGACTGAGTGTCTTAAGAAGACTTCAAATCCATCACAGTAAGCAGCACCATATAATTTTTCAATGGCAAGCTAGCCTGCATTCGAACACAGAAGGAGTGGTAAGCCCTGCAGGGGGTCACTTCAGTCAAATTGCAGTAAGTAACTTACATTTGTACGTATGTAGTAAAGTTTTTTCGTACGTCTGAATCCAGTTTGAGCCTACAGTGCAGGAAAGTTGCATTGCCATAGATTCACCAAGAAAAGGTGGATATCTACTTTGTACAGCAGTCCGCTGCCTGTTGTGCTTCACCAGCTTTTCGAGTGACTTTGAAAAATTTCCAGCCATCTGCAACAACAGCCTGATCACCTGTTTTCTTGCTCACTGATAAGACTTTTTTCTGTGTCACATTTTTAGTATGGATGCTATCAGACAGAATTCCAGCAAATGCAAGTCAAGTTTTACTCTTAATGTAACAGAACAACCAGATAAAATATGGAGTAAATTGCAATGTTGGTATACACAGCACATTAGTAAATGTAAAGCCTTATTAGGGCAAGTTGATAGTAAGGCATTATGCAAATGTATTACAATATTTGACTGGTATCTCAAAGATAACCATGTGGGGTATGACAAATGTTTATTGTGTGATTCAACCAAAACTGCATTTTATGTATTATGCCATAAAAAACTATTGCATCACATTGCTAAAAAATAGACTGTGAAGACAAATCTGTTCATCATACAGAATTAAGTAAGGGTAAAGTGTTTCTATTATATTCAGATGTTGAACAGTTATGTCCTGTCACCACATGTGTGTCAAATCAGTTACTGACAGGAACTCTAGTACATTTTGTTACAAAAGAATGTAATAAACGTTTAAAAGACAGACACAATGAGTTCAGAAAGTTTAGACAAGTTATACATACATCTTTTCAAAAGTGCATAGGAGTTTTAGATTCAGCAATACATGTTCCTGAGACATATCAGGCAGACCATGAGGAAACTCTTGAACAGCAGTTACAAGATAAAGGAAATACATTAGCTGAGCTTAAGAGAACATTGGAAAAGAGCAGGAAACTACAGCTGATCTGTACAAAAGAGATACATTTTGTAGTATGTTTGTGTTTTGAAAATGGTTAAGCATACATGGTAGGATGGTAGAATCTGGACAAATCATTCTCAAATGTTCAAAACTTCCATTCAGTTAAAGCAAGACATTTATTAGTACTGCAATAAAGTGGAGCATATGACTGCCATTCTTAGCATAGTCAAATGGTAAATGAAACAGTTCTCGTCCAAAAAATTAAATAAAAATAGTTAATAAAAGTAAAGATTTAAAGTCATGAGACTGACATGCATGTATTTTCTTTTAATCTAAAATACATCTGTTACAATGCACAACAGGCAGACAACAGCAAATATAAATAATGTAAATATAAACATGTGTTAGTTAAGCTAATATCTATTTTGTTTTTTACAATTTTTTTTATAATTGTATAGTAACACCACACCAGACAGTTAAAGTTCTGATTTTTAAAAAGAAACAAAATCACAGATGGTATTAGTCAAACAGTTTTTGTAAAATTAATGGCAGGACAGTTAAATAAATAAAAATTACTGAAATCCATGTAAGCTAATTGTAAAACAATGTCTGTTTATGTAGTATAAATGCATAGTTATGCAAATCACAAATGCTTACATTCTAATTTCAAACTGTAAGTGTATTAACATATAATTTAAAGAACAATGCTAAAAAAGTTAACTATAGTTTATAGAGTATAAAATGTGAGCTCAGACCTTCTTAGACTAGATGAATAGTTACAGGAAATGTTATAAAAACACAATCAAAAACAAGACTGATTGCCAGACAAGTGGCTTATATTTTTCTAAAACATTATTGTTATTAAAACATAATTGTTAAAATGTTTACAGGCAACACTATTTGGTAATTGTAATAAAATGTCACAATTGTGCCACCATGCCCTTTATAATCTGTTTGCAAGTAAATGTTATAGCCAGCAGATGGGCTATAGTATACATATAGTTCAAATAAATTGGGCAGGAGGGTATAAATACCTACTAGTGGTAATAAACAGCAAAAGCTTTATAAAAATGATCAAATCAGACAAAGGTCTATAGTCTAATAACATAATAAAGCAAATGTATAACCAAAGTATTGGGCTAGTATACATTTGATTCTCAGAGAATAAAGCAAATAAACAATACTACAGGGAGAGGGGCCTCTCTCAATTTTACACTGACTGTATAAGCAGTACTGCACAAGGGTCTGAAATAGAGCTACAGGAAAAAATAATCTCATTCCTTCTTGACAATACCCTTTTGGGGGGAGGGGAAAAACAGGTATTAGTGCATTAGAAATACTGGTAAACTGGATTAAACCTGACAGGATAAAATATTTTGCAAGTTGCTAATAGTTATCATGCTAGTTATTATTGTATTATTTAGTATTACATTGTATTTGCAACCTGTTAAAGGTATACAAGAGATGACTTACGCTATACAAGAGAGAGTATTTTTAATATGTTTTTTGGCAAGACAATGTTGGTATGCAAAAAGCATAGTTGCCTCTGGTGGCAATTCCACTAGATACTTCTAAAGAGACATAAGAATTTTCCAAGATTTTGCTTGATGTTAATGTTATTAAATGTGTAAGATTAGACTAAATGTACTTTACAGTCTTTGCATGTACAAATGCAAAAAAAAATCAGTACATATGATAGCCTTTGTATGTACAAATACAAAAGAATTCAGTACAAATGAATTTAATGTCTAGTAATGAATATGTGTGAAAAACCATGTTTAAAAAAAACAATGGGTCCAGGGTACCTACTAGATTGAAATGCATGAGTAGTAAACAGTCTGTGTAAATACGTACTGTACAGGATACATTGTAATAAGTTCAAAAGTAATTTGTCAAGTTGTAATATTATCACTGGTTTCAAGTTGCAGTTTTATCATTGGTTTTTGGACCATCATTTTATCTGTATTGGTTACCCAGTTAAAGGAAAATGAAATATTGTATTTATACATCTAATGGACTAATATGTACATAACATTCTTTAGTATATACATCATGTTTTTTTTTAAATCCTCAAGTATTAAATATACTGAAATAATTGCATTCAAATATTTATTTTCTAAGCCCAGTTCAGTATTTTACCAAGGTGTTAATGGGCATTTCAGAAACATGAACACAATATTATGGTTAAAATTACATTGAAACTGTATATTTTCAGCAGTGTATAAATGTTTGCAGTAGCACATAGTTTTTGTCTCTTATAGATATTAGTCTATTTCTAATCTTTTGATATTAATAAAAGTAAACAGTTAATTCAACAATTGCAAATAGTTAATAAAAGAGTTCTAAATCATAAATTGCATTTTGTAATTGCAAAAGAATAAATTAATCAAGTTAACAATAAAATTAAAGCAGACACAGCCCATAATTGATGAAATATTTTCACAGAATGGTCTGCAAAAGAAAAAGTTGTTAAATGCATTCAGTTTTGGTAGTAATACTTTTATATTATTGCATTAACTGTGTAAAATTGCATTTTGACTTGTATCAAAAGAAAACTAAAGGTGTTGTTTCTTAATGTGTTTTCTATATAATGTGATCAAAAATACATATCAGTATAAAGTGTTTTCAGTACTTTAAAATAAAAAAGAGGGAATTGTAAGATTATGCTCAACAAGGTTTTAAGGTTGAAAGTAATTATGTTACAAATATGTAACATAAATAAGGTATAAAAATAAAGCTTGCTTAAATGCAGAAACAGAGTTTAGTAATATGTGATCAGCATCCATACTAAATGACTGTGGCTTGAAAAATAAGGAACTTGCTGAATGGACATCTTTCCTTACAGACTTAAAAACAGGATGTATGCATTCCCTTGTCAGTGAGAGCAAAAATGTAAAATCTGTTTTTTTAAAGAATGGACAACATGACATGTTTCTATCATATGACACTGTTACAGTGTGTTTCCTTAAAAAACATGCTTTTCTGCACTTATCAGCATTTGCACAAGAACAGATGTTCTTATACAAACATTCAAATAGAATACTAAAGACAAAAACAGGATGTTCACACTGTCAGAAAAGCTGGTGTCTTATAAATTCAGCAAAAATGTGACAGGACATTGTTACACAAGGAAACTTAAAAATAATATTATTAAGTCAGCATTTGCGTCAGCATCTGCAACAATCAGTATTGTTTCTACAGGATGAGCAATTCTCCAAAATAGAATACCAAGAGGAAATGTGTATGCGTGTGCATGACTAAAATTATATATAAAGATCTGTATTAATCCAGTTATGTCAGGGGTATTGGTAGGGACACATTTGTTCCGAGGTAAATGTTATATCTCTTACATCATCTGTACTATATGAGAAGAAGCTGCAATGTTAGTCTGTGTGGTTTATTATAAAAAGTTATTTGTTACTGCTCTAAGTTGATGTTGTAAAGTATATTCTCTCATCAGTGTATATTCTGCAAGTTTCTGTATGCAACAGACTGTGAATGTAACTATAACCAGACTTTGATTTCAGCAGAATCCAGCCAGCAAGACTGAGTGTCTTAAGAAGACTTCAAATCTATCACAGTAAGCAGCACCATATAATTTTTCAATGATATTGCTAGGAATGCTTATTTGCCTATAGGAGTAGAGAGACACCCTCTGACTCCTGACCATGCACACCATCTGCATGCCTGCATCTACTGTGATGCCAATATCAAGATGTTGTGAAGAACTATCATTAGCAGCAGTCTCAACTTGGGTCTGTGGTTCAAAGGTCTCATCCTGTTCCCTATCCGATGTCCCATTATTCTCAAAATGGCCAAGACAAGTTTCCCTCCACATCTGAGGCTACAGCTGCATCAACACTACTGTCAATATCTTGGCCAGACTGTATCACCATATGAATGTCATGTGTGCCAGGGGCCATAATATCATATTGAGACACATCAGATCCCACATCATGATTACTGGATGAGATAATGGAGGCTACAGATAGCTGATGTTCAAAAAGAAGAGACAGATGACATAGATCAAGACAATGTGCTTGCATCACATACTGAATATCATCAAAGACATATGACATATATATTTCACTGGAACGTTACAGATAATAATGACTTTACACGAGATCTTGCATACGTATGATTCATGGACTCTACATAACAGGAAGTATACATTTATTTTACATAGCCAGCATTCATGACATATGTGATGACTACAAACAAAACACACATGTGACAACACCTCTGGTGATGACATTGCTGTTAACAATTGATGAACAATTTGAACACAGTTAAAGCCTACAGAAGATTTGACATAGACATACCACTTGGTTGTGCAATTGATGAAGTTGATGCAGTCTGACCTAGGAATGGGTAGAAGGACACAGTATTAATGGAGGACAACAGCAGGAGTAACAGCAATGACATGTATAAAATATAGTTAATAGCACACTACTGACAGACTCCCTGTGTTGAAAAACAGTGACATTAATGTCATGTATGATGTGTGCTATAAACTGATGCAGACTATGAACATGTTGCTGTAACATACTAAGTCTGTCTGAACCTGCAATGCACAGCTTGGCCCCCCACTGGATGTACCTGTAGTGTACAATGTTAGGGAAATAACAATGTGCCAATAAACAGCAATGCCAATGATGTATGGCTGAGGCAGTAACAGGTAGTGGTCACAGTAACACAGTGTGGAGACAGTCACCTGCTATTCCTTGGTGTTGTCCAGAAGAAGATGGACCTGTGAATATTAATGCAGACAGTATTACACATGTTAGTTGCACTGCTCTGTCTGTACTGCAGTTGTATGACTATGTCATTAAACTTTGTCACGCAATACTCAATAGGTTTGATAAATGTACCATGTGCCAGTTATCTTCCAATTATCTAATTACATCACACCAATGTCACTTGCAAATATTGATTTTAATACATTTATAGATGAGACCACTGTTACCTGAGAATTGAGTGAGACCTCAGTGAGAATTTTCAGATTTTGTATTTATCCTACATTTTACATTGGAGGATTGAGATGGCTACTTTGATGAGGCTGAGACGTGTTCATGTGCCCTCTTGGACCAAGAAGGAGATCATCCAGATGCTGACCATCTATGCTGGAGTGAAACATTGGATGAGAGCCAGGCCAAGAAATTTTGTATTGATAGATATTTGGAACTGTATTGCGAGGGAGCACTGAAGACATACAGATATCTACTGTTCTGAAGTGCAGGTTCACCACAGCTATGGTGACCTGCAACATAGTGATACAGAAGAGCTTCATCAGAGGGTGACCGCAAAGTGGAGACAGCCCGTAAATCCCTACAGTACATTCAACAGTCTTACGTATACCTGAGCATTCCGACAGAATTGAGAGATATATCACTTTCCCATATATATCAGATAGATTGTTTTCATAACCATTAATTAGCTGTTGTGACAATTAGCTCATGGAGATAATTAAGTAGATGTGGTAACTGCTCTCCATAAAAGTATGAGTTTGATTCCCATGTTGTTAATTTATTTAATTAAGTTTATATTATACATAATTATAAACCTTTTAGATGTACATATGTGTTACAACATACAGCAACATTATTTCACGCATCCACTGTCCTCATGCATCACTAATGCCAAGAGTGCCTAGGCCACTGGTGACTGCACATTTCATAGTTGTCCATTATAGTACCGCAGTATTACCTACTCTAGCGGTATCTGCCTGAATAAAAAGTCATATATAACTTTTTTAATTCATTCCTCTTAGTAAAGTAAATATTCTTAATGCAGTCCTGTTTATTTAAACCTAAATGAATGCATATCTGACTGCTTACACATATGTTTTCAGTTATGTGTTTATAGCTATCATTTCTTTAGAATAAAATGTCCAATAACTGTAGGAAGTTTCTATATTCATCAATTCCCTGCAGGAATTTGAATAAACACCAGTGGTACATGTTTGTTAAAGACAGTCCTCTGCTGCATGTTAGCTCTACCTGTAAGGAAACTAGCCATCATGCCTTTATTTTGGAATGCCGTGGGTTCCAATCCACATATGGGAAACATATCAATAAATTGCACTCTTAGTTTACTTGATACATAGTAGTTCTTTACATAAGCATATTCAACTTATTTATTTATTTGTTTATTTATTGGCATTTGTTTACCAGGAAAGTCCACTGGGCCAGGAAAGCCCATTTTCAGTGGAGGCTCGGGGAGAAAAACTCCGACAAAAGAGTAACAAAAGGAATGTCAAGGTAGCAAGAAAGATTATACAAAATACAAATATATCATAAAAATTACATAACATTTCATGCATCAAGTACAAACAGAATTAATAAAAAATGAGATTGTTTAAAGTCATAGTATAAAAAAACAATAATATTATGGAATGCATTACAAAACAGAATACAAATAATTAGGGATTAGAGTATGAAAGGAATTAAGAGAATCATCTTAACATTCAATTAGGAGTTAAGTAATGTTAGAGTGTGTGAGAGAACAGTTATATGTCCACTTGAAGAGAAGATGATTGCGTAGTTCATTTTTAAAGGTAGATGGGGAATGTTGTACATTGATAGAAGGAGGTAAACTATTCCATGTTTTGGCACTACTCCAGGAATACAATAGCTGACCTAAGGGTAGTTCAGGTTTGTGAACTTGGAGGATATATTGGTGTTCAGACCTTAAAGGCTTAATGGGAATGTAAAGGGAGAATAAGGAGCTGAGAGCAGGGCAGTCCTGAGGCTTATGAAACAGTCTGTGATTGAATGTGAGCTGAAGGAGGAGAAGGTAGTGAGGGAGTTCCAGCCATTTTAATTGTTTTAGGGCAATGGAGTGGTGTGTAGAGTGGTGGCTATTTGTGGCAAATTTAGCAGTCTTATTATAGCATATTTCTAGATTTGTTATCAGGAGGACTGCAGGTTGGTTAGTAAAGGGGCATCATAGGTTAGCGATGGTAAAAGGTAAGATACTGCCAAAGTTTGTTTGGAAGGGAGGGAGGGAATTTGTTGTGTCTATAAAGTACCTAGAGTTTTTTGTGAGTCTTGCTATTGATATGAGTATGAAGATCAAATTTGAGATTTTCATCAATTGTTACCCCTAGCAATTTGGTATGTGTTACCAATTCAATTTTGGTACAGTTAAGAGAGAGTATTTCAAAGCTGGGTAAATTAATAGGAGTGTTTCTATTAGGGATAAATAACATAAGTTTATTTTTTTTTTTAGGGTTTAGAGAGAGGTGATTTTTGTGAAGCCATTTTTCCACAGTAAAAAATGCATCTTAGGTGGACTGTTGTAATATATCTGGGTTTGGGGCTGAACAGACAATAGTCAATTTGTCTCCTTACTGAACTAAGGAGCTCTGCTGGATGGATTGATGTAGGTTGTTGATAAAGATGTTAAACAAAAGAGGGCCTAAAATAGAGCCTTGGGGTACTCCTGTAGGGTTATGCAAGTGTGGAGAAATAGAGTTCTGCCATTTAATAGTGTGTTCTCTGTTGGAGAGGTAACTTTTAAACCAGTTAAAAGACTGGAGAGATAGATCTATGCTAGAGAGCTGGGATAGGAGGATAGGGTAAGAGATGACATCAAATGTTTTTGATAAGTCCAAAAATAGGCAAATACAATGTTTCCTGAGTTGCTGGCCTTATTAACTATGTCTAAGAAGGAAATCAATGCAGTGGAAGTACTATGTCCTGACCAGAACCCATACTGAGTAGGAGAGAGAATATTGTATTTTAGAAGGAAGTCAAGGAGTCGTTTTTGCACACATTTTTCTAGGATTTTGGAGATGGGGAAAGAATAGCTATGGGATGAAAATTAGAGATGTTGGTAGAGGGGCTGCCTTTGTGAAGTGGCAGGATGATGGCTTTTTCCAGAGGCTAGGGATGTGAGATTCTTCGACAGATCTGTTTATCAGAATGATAAGATAGGTGATTGAGTCTGCAGCAAGTTTTAGAAACTTGGCAGGAATTTTGTCAGCAGAGGTGTAGCATGGCTTTAGTTCCATGAGAAGTTTTTGATGAAAGAGGTGGGAATGGGAGAGAGATTGAAAAGGGGTTGAAAAGTCTGTTGTAAGCTATGTAGGGGAAATTAAGGTAGTTGGAGAGGCATGGGATGAATTATTAGGAATGATGGCAGAGTTCTGAAGAGGGCTATGTTGGGGGGAAGGGAGGGATGCAGAAATAGATTGGGGAGGGGAAGAGAAAAAGTAGCAGTGATATTGGCAATGCTGTTGATGAAGAAGGAATTGAAAATGCTTGCAATTTGTTCAGGAGGTTTGTTAGGGTATTGACAGGGGTTAGGTTTAGTGCTGGGGTACAAGAGATTCTTGATAGAGGACCAGAAGTGTTTAGGGTAATTTTTCCTATTTATTTGCTGGTTCCAGAAATAGTGCTGTTTATCTTTAGAGATGATTTTTTTTTAGCTTGGTTGCGGAGCTGTTTATAATGCATGAGGTCATGAGTATTCTAGGATTTAAGCAATATTTTCCATGCTTTATTCCTGTACGTCATGGTTTCTTTAGTAGCTTTTGTTAACCAAGGGGCATGATTAGTTTTAATTTGTTTGGTTCTAGAAGGGGCTAGTCTATTTAGGAGTGACAGAAAAGTATTGTTAAAGTAAAGCAGTGCATCAGCCAAAGGAAGAGATTTGAGGATACTCCAGTCAATATTCCCCAGGATGTTGTTAAATGTGGTGGGGTTAAATTTAGATAGATTTTGAACTAGTCTAAAGTTATGATTTTTTGGTAAGGAAGTTCAAGTTCGAATTGTATATGCAGGAAGATGGTCACTGAATGAGTTGGACATGGTGCCTGAAGTAGAGAACTTAGAGGGATCTGACAATGGAATCCAGTCTAAGATGGATCCAGTGGTGGCTCTGTTATTATACCTTGTAGGGGTATTAATAAGTTGGGTGAAGTGAAATAAGTTAATATTAGATGATTCTTTAGAGGAGATAGAGGACCATTCGATATTCATGTCACGTAGGATTATAGTTTCATTTTTTATGGTACAAGAAATCGGGTCTATACCAGCATTTTGAAAATGTAATAGTCTGAATCACAAAATATCGAACTGAAATTATTGAACTATTAAATTTTCGAATGCCGATATAAAAAAAAACAAAAACCAAAAAAAAAAAAACCCGTAAAGAGTGTAGGCAAGCCCCCTGCACCCCTGCACCCCCACACCCCCCGCTACTTAAATATACCAACTCCGAGACCGCACTACATTGTAGTAAATGGAAATCTCCCCTTACGGAGATTTCAGTTTACCCGTTCAATGTTCTGCACTTTTAGCATTCTCGCATCGACAATATCGCATTTGATATTGTCAACATTCGAGATGCTGATAACAACCCCAAGAAATCCATGATAGAATATCTTCCAGGATAGCAATGTTATTACCAGGTGGGATATATAAGACAGTTATGCAGAGTTTTTTTTAGAACAGTTGATATGGAGAAAGGAGATAAGAATCTCAGCATTTTTGAATTTAGAGATGTTGTCTGTTGGGGTAAATAATGGCTATACCACCTCCCTTTTTTCTTTAGTCTATCTAATCTAATTATGCGAACATCTGGAGGGAGGAACTCTGAGTCCTGAATAGAAGGTTTTAGCCAGGTTTCTGTGGCAGTGAGGATGTCAATATTATTTTGAGCAACCTAGGCATGCCACTCAGGGGTTTTATTGCAAATTCTTTGGAAATTTAAAGTCTCTAAGCAGAAATTCAGAAATTTTAGGAAAGCTGGAATAAGTGGTAGAAGGCCCAGGGTTAAGGTGGATGCCACCAGAGCAGTACATGGTGGAAAGGGTATGAGTAAGGTGGAGTATAAAGAATAAAAGTTTTGATAGTATGTAGTGTAGGAAGAGGTAATGGGTGTTGGGAGTATAGTTGGGAGGATAGTATAAGGTAAAGTTTGTGGTGAAAATGTTGATTTTAGTACAGAGAATGGGATTACTGTGGCAAAGGCTAGGGGATATATCTGAGTAGGTGTCGAGTAGAGGGAGTCTAGGACAAGTTAAGGAATTTATTTTGGGAGGATGAGATTGGGGGGTAATTGTTGTGATGTGTGTAAGAGTTAGAAGCAGTAGGGTAGTAGGGATTAGTAGATGTGATTGGTAGAACAGGGGAGGACTAGCAGGCATTGTAGTGTGAGGAATAAGTCTAAGAAGAGAAAGTTAAAGGGAAGTGAAGTAGAGAAAGTGAGAGAGGAGGAGAGGCTGACTGGGAGAGAGAGGAAAAAGAAATATGGGAAGGGGATTGGCTAGCTAAGTATAAATGTAAAGAGAGAGGGAGTGGGCGAGAATCGGGGTAGGGTAGGGGAGCTGAGTAAACCTTGAGCGTAGTGAGGTTGAACAGAGCGGGTTGCACCTGGTCAGAGCTTATGCAGGACAAGAAAAAATCAGTGATAATCTAGTCAGCTTGAGCAGGAGCATACTAAAGTAAGGAGCAGAGGTACAGCAAGTAAGAAGTGTAGGCTACTTGCAGGCTATGAGTTATGTGTGTAATGTAGGAAAGCTTAAAGGAAACTGTGGGAAAAGCTAGGATGGGAGAGAAAAAGGGTAACTGTATTGGAGAGGACACAGGGTTGTTTAGAATAGGTCAGGGAGGGGACGTGGTAGAACTTCAAGCAGAGAAACTAACCACAGAGAAACCTTACAGTCCACTGGGTAGACGTACTTATCAGGAAGGTGAAGTAGCCTTTGTTGGAGAGAGGCGTATGTTAGTGAGTTTTGGTGATGAATGAGGGGCCACAGATAAAGTACAGCAACTAATTACAACACAAAAGCTTGACTAATATCACATACATTCAATATCTGGAGGTTGTATGGAGCAGGAGAGTCCTTGCTTAAGTGATGTACTTTTGCTGCAGAAGTCTGTTGCTCATAGTGACATTAAAGTTTATTTTGTGTATGGTTACTAATAACTTGATTATTCATTAAATTCTTGTGAATATATTTATAATCCATAGCGGTCTCTTAACAGCAGCTCTTTAAGTGCAGGGTTAATAAAGTTTACCATAGACTTTTATATGTTTGGCAAATGTTTTTGACAATATGGTATTATTTTTAAAAGTGCTATCAAGTTTTGTCTTATCATTAATTATTACATTAAATTCAAGAACCACATCATCCTAATCTTTTGAGGGAGTGGAATGGGCAGACTTACAGTTGAAATGAAGAACAGGGAAGATGTATATATTTGTTTTATGATGTGCACTTTTTCAAGGAATGTCTTAGTCCTCCCTCGTACCTTACTGTGTCCCTCATGAACAGCGACTTGCATGGTTCTGTTAACAGAAGCTCTATGATTTATGACACTGTCCCCCTTCCAAGGAATCTATGTTTTCCATTACTTTTAATGTTTCTGACCGCAGTGCTGGCATGAATTAATTTTTGCTAACTGTTTGCCTATATGCCCAGCACATGTTCATTCTTTGAAATTCCAAGACAGGATCCATATTAGTAAACCATTCCCTATGCAGCTGATGTCATAGCACTACGTCTCTGCACGCAAAACAGACACTTTTGGTCAAGATGAGTTAACTAGGCAGGTAGTTATCAAGTTTAGAGTTTGGATGCTCTCTGCAGCTACAAGCTTGAATCTTGTGTGCTCAACCATTTTCAAAGATGTTAAAACCTATAATGTAACCTTGAAAATGCATATGTTGATTATCTAATGTTCTTTAAAAGTAAATTATTTAAAAAATGTCCTAAGAAATGTGTATCACTGTTATCTGAGGAATATATCATGCATAGTTGTTCTTTTCTTTTTTCAGGCAATGAAGACCAGACCCAGAAGAGAGCCCTGTGTATTAAGCAGATGCACAAGAGCAGTGGAGGGAGAGAGGTATGTTGATTAATGTTTCTGTTTTGTGAAATGAAATGCATCTAATCCTTGTTACAGGCCTGTATTTTCACACTACTTTGTATATTGCTTAGAATGCATGAATATCAATCATGCAACATTAAGGTAAGTGAAATAATCACACTACAGTTGTGCTTAAAACTGTGATTTAAATCCAAAAATGTTGAACTATCATATAGCATTAAGCCATTTTTTCAGTGCACAGTTTTTAAAATGTACTCCACAACCTAAACAACAACTGAGTTGGTGTATGTGTCACACATATTGTGAGATGACGGTTTTTGCATACAAGTTTTACTTTTTAGTCTTTTTCATATAATGCATGATTTGGCACACTTGCATGCATGGCAGTGCTTCTCAGTGACCGATCTGCTGTGTTAGTGTTTGCACTGTTGTTTGCAGACTGTTTGGTATGCCCTTTAGTGCCACATTGATATTGTATCTGCCTACAACACCTTGGGTGTTTCTGTTGCAACACCTTTGTATCCTAGGTTTGCTGACAGTTGTGCACATAGACATTTCGTTGCAACAGTTCATAATCAGCAAGCATCATCAGGATGTTTGCATTTTGCAGGCTACTGATTGCTACTAACTGTAGGAAGGCAATGCATACTGTTGTACACGTACAGTACTCTTAAAACAACATATATTAGATTCTCATGTGTCACAGGCTGTGGTGATTGAACATATAAATATTTGTTACTGTTGTATTCATTATATTGATGTGTGTTCAGCCAATTATCATGCTGCCAGGCTCAGATGTTTGTTATATGGCTTGGCTAGTTTCCACAATATTGTCATCTCACTTTCTCCTCATTTTGACAATGACACTTGTTGGTTGTTTATATAAATCATTACATGCAGGCACTACAATTTATAGATTTCTATATTCATAGATTTTTAATGTGCTAATGACCTGGGTGGGCCTTTTTAAACATAGACAAGTTTTCATGAAATAATAATGATGCCCTGCTTACAAATAGGATATTGAAGGGCAGGCATTTATAAACTAATTCTGTCCAAATGGACATGTATAACATTCCCCGGTATAAATTTACAAATCACTGTATATTGGTCTAGATTGCGCTTAAAGTGTGTAATATACAAAATCAGCTTTACACAGATTTGAAGCCTGTTCATAGGAGGTGCAGTCTGTGAGACACATATCTGTCTCTCTAGCATGTTCTGTTTAACTCATGGGCAAACTTCTGGTCATTAAACATTATATTTCTGGCACTATTTGAGTTATGAATATGTAGGAGATTCATAATTGGGGTGTTTGTGGATGCCTTGTAATGTAATCATAACATCACCCCTCTAAAATGTATATCAGACTGAGTAGAGGGAAAGATCTTTAAGGCTCTCTGAGTAAGGCAGGTTTGTTATGCCTTGTATTCTTTGTTTACTTAAGCTCTGATGTAGTTGTAATTTTTTGCATATGCCTGGTCAAGTACATACTGAAGGGAGCAATGTATTCTATGGTTGTTGTGATAAAAGCAGACTACAGTGGGATAATGACCTTTGAACATGCCCTTACTTATAACTTGTGCAACCCAAAAGGAATTACTCATCAACGTGGCCATGTGGTGATCAAAGGTAAGGCTACTGTCTATATCCATACACAGATTCCTGACCAGTGGGTTGAATTTTGGGGTTGTAATATCATCATGTTAATTGTCCATTATAGCTGACTTTCCAAAGGGTACAATTATGCAAATCCTACAACTGATTTTAAGAACATGGCTTTGGCACCAGTTGTTAGTTATAGATAGGCCTTCTTGAAGATCCTTACGTCTACATGGGAGTCCATGATAACCTATGTCCTGCAATCATCTGCAAAGTTAATTGGCCCTAAACCTTCACCCTTTGCTTCTTCATCAAAGAAATAGATGCCAACAAGCAAAGACACCAGTAGTGAGCCATGGTGGACTCTTCTAGAGAATGAGCTCTTGGTGGATGTGGCCTCACCTGTTTGGACCTCCTGGGTCCTATCAATGAGGTATTTAGCTATCCAGTAGGGGATAAAACAGTTTACAATTAACTTACTGAGCTAGTGTATAATGACTGAGTTGATATTGCATGAATATGCTTGGCCAGGTTGAGGTAACCTGTGTGCACATTCTTAGCCAAAACATTGCATTGACAACCCTTTTAATGACCAAATCTGAACTGTGATAGGTACAACTTTTGCATATTATCTATATCCTCATTTATCATGTCCATGATGAATCTTTACATGGGGTTAGATAATGAGGCTGGTCACACTTGTGGGCCTGTATTTTCCCTGATCAGTGTTTTGATATCCTTTGTGAAGAGGAATGACTGTAGCCACCTTCTGCTTTTGGGTACAAAACCTCACTGTAGGCTACAGTTGAAAAGTGATTCAAGTGGATCACAAGGACATGCTTTGTGCTATATAGCAACCATTCCTGGATGTTATTGGAGCCCATTGATGCAGTGTATTTTGCCTTGGAAAGTACATTTGCAGAGCTGTTCCTTAGTCATGGTTGTGTAAAATGTGGTATACAGTATTTTCTTTGTGCTATCAGGTGATGAGTGGGGGAGTTCAGCTGAACCTTACATTTACATTCACACAGAGACATAACTGTTAAACACATGCAAGGGAAAAAGAAAGGGATTAATGAACTGCTTCCATAAACATGAGGCAGACTGTATTATCAAACAGTGCAGGAACCAAAATACTGTTATGCTGACATTTACAAGCTATGTGCTTTTTTCAAAGTTCAGTTATATTAATGTGGCATCAGGCAATGTCAGGCTGATTCCATTCAAATGTTATGTGTGCTTGATTTACATATACTTGATGTGCTTCATGCTGGCCAGTATTCAGATGTTCAGATGTTGTTCCTGATTTCCACGGGTAAGCTGTGCTATGCATGCCACTGCATGGCCTTGATTGCACTGCTAACACTGGTGGTGGATACAGTCTCCCTGGCATGTTTTGTTATTGGACATGGCCATAAATATAAATAAATGACATAGGGAATGTGTTACATACATTAGGAGCCTTTCACTAGCAGCAATTGTGTTGACTATAATTCTGCTACTTGCTAATGTTTGCAACTTTAAAATTAAACCATTTTTTAAATAGGAAATTTGATGTATGTTCCTACACCTTCAGTCTCATATTTTGTTTTTGAAAAAACTCTGTATGTTGATTAAGTATATTATATTGCAGATATGCATAGCATTTTCATATTAAGGTCAGCTATGATCTTCATGGGAATGTTCTACATGCTAGACATTTGCTTTTTATTTCTGTTGTGTTTTGTAATTCATCTTAACAAAGCATGGGACAGAGGACATTTGTCCATCAGATGCCAAAGACAAGCACATGCCAGGCCACTGCCAGAGTCTGCAGAGGATGAGTGTGATAATGTTGATGACAATGATGAGGAAGCTGGAGCTGCATATACCCAAGACATCGTGCCTGCTGCACCATGGAGAAGAAGATGCCAAGACTGAAACAGAGATGATTATCAGGAGGAGATCTGGGAGGTTGTGATGTTCCAAACACTGATAAGGGACATGATGAGGTCATTGGCTGACTGAGGTCACCTGGACTACAGCTTAGACTAAGCACTTCATTGGTTCTTTTGAGATTTCTTTCTTAAAAGCTGTCTCAGGTTTCAAATTTCTGTTACCTGAGAAGTTAAGTTGTGAGTGTTTCTGACATTTCACACTGAGCTAATCGAAGGAAGGACACTGAGCAAACTCGGAGCTATAATATATAACATTAAGTATCCTGTTTTTTGCTTATTTTGTTCTTTATTTCTTTGTTATTTATAGCACTTTGTGTACTGTGTATTGTTCTAGCTAGTTTCACTGTGTGTGAGGTATTAACTGGAAATTGTCCACTTTTATTAAGCATCTGTTGGGTTGTTTGTTTCTGAAAACGTGTTGCAGTTAAACTCTTTTTCTAGAGGCTCCTTTAGCTGTTTAAATTTTTCATTTAAAGGCTCACTGCTGCTTTTCAGCTGTGAGAAACATTTCTGCAGTTTTTTCCCATCCTCCCTCCCAGTTGGTATGGTGTTTTTATAGTTGGGGGCTTTGCAGTTGCCCTCCCCTAGTGTAAATTTGATCTGGGACCCTCCTCCCAGTCTAGTGTCATTACCTCATTCTACCCAGTACAGGGAGAACATTTGAGAAGGCCAATTGGCTTAGTTTCTGCTACTCCTTTCTCTCTTTCCACTAAAAAAAAAAAAAAAAAAAAAAAAACTTTTTCAAAGCTTGTTTCCTGCCTTTCCTGTGGGTAGTCTAGCCTGGATATAGATTTGCTGTGTCCAGGACTATTTGTAGGCTTCTAGGCCCCCAAGCCTTTCTCTGTTGGAGGGAAGCCTTCTAGCTTAATTTTGTTTCTTAGAACTAGCCAGTTTTTTGTTTCAGCACTTGTTCAGAACTTATTGTAAGCACTAAATAAGCTACACATTACTACAGCACTCAACTTTCCTCACTGTCTAGAGGAAAACAGTTTCTAGTACTTAACAAATAAGCACCTATCCAGGCATGTCTAAGGGTCAGCCCCTGGTGTTTTCTCCTGTCTACCTGATGAATCTGGGCATCTTGGGGCAATGCAGTAATTGCCTCATGGACACAGACAACCCTCTCCTCCTATCACCCAACACTACAACCTGTGAAAGATGTACTTATATAGCCAAACTGGAAGCAAAGCTCTCTTCACCCAAGACTGGACTAGACAGTCAAGAGGAGAAGGTAAACACTTGCACCACACCCCACTCAGCTCATAGTCCCTCAAAACCTACACCACCAAAACACACACATAGAAACACAAAATACACACCTACATTCGCGGAGGCTCTCAGCAAAAACCTGCCCAAGCAACAGGGACCTCCAAAGCAGAAACACAAGCAACCTCCACCCCCCCAACACAACCCAAATGACACATAGCCCACAAACTCAGTGTGCCACTCAACCACAGCCCATAAGGCATAACAACGTACCCAACACTCTAGTCATAGGTGACTCTATAGTCAGGCACACTGATGTTCCACTCACCAGGCTAAACAAGGAGAGAGTTACTGTCAGCTGCCTGTCGGGTGCCAGGATCCACCACATAATGCATGCACTCAGGTCACTCCACAACAAGTACAAATATGACTCTGTCATTGTCCATGTTGGTGTGAATGACCTGAGACATACCTCCTTGGACTACATGAAAAGGGGCATGGAGGAGCTGTCCGATCTTGTAGCCCAGGCAGATATGACCCTAGCCCTGAATAGCATCCTGCCATCACCCAGAATCATACCACAGTATAAGGACAAAATGATTGACTTCAACAATTGGCTAAGCTTCTGGTGTCATTCTAAGGGAATCCAGTATCTGTCTGCCTGGGATGACATGATCGACAAGCCATGATGCTTTGCCAGAGATGGCCTGCACCTGTCGCCCCTGGGATTCCGGATACTGGCTAAGGCTCTAGCCACCCCTATAGTGCCTTTTTTTAGGCAAGGCTCAAATGACAAATTCACCACCCTAACAGGTACAGGCAAGAAGAATCTGAGGGTATTGCTACTCAATGCTAGAAGTCTAAACCTCAAAATGCACTCTCTCGAGGCACTCCTTAAAATGGAGAACATCGACATCTGTGCAGTGACAGGGACCTGTTCAAGGCTCCAGAGAGTACCCCTGCATTACCAGGCTATAATTCATACCACACCTTTCGGCCATCTAACCTGGACCGAAACACTAAAGGCGGAGGCGTGTCCATATTCATTAAGGATATCCACACCTCCAGACTAGTTGCTCAGCATAATGCATCCGAGATTATCCAAGTGCAACTAACTCTGGGCAAGACCACAATCCAAATTGTAGCTTGCTACAGATCCCCCACCATGTCCCAGGATTCCCCCTCCTCATTTCTTAATACACTGGAAAATATTAGGGTACAACCTAACACCCTAATAATGGGCGATTTCAACTACCCTACCATTAACTGGGAAAACTACTCATGTACCAACTCTTGTGCTCAATGTTTTCTGGAATTCATAAATTCCAATGCCATGGATCAACTTATCCACACCCCCACAAGGGGCAGCAATATCCTAGACCTGGTTTTGCAACAGTTTCTTTCTTCTGTTGTAGAGTTTGTTTATGGCAGGGGACCACCAGATTGGCTTCCTTTTTTTGGAGGATAGCATCTTGGTTCTGTTAGGGATTGCACGATCCCTCCCCCACCCCCCATTAGGGAAACCACAGTAAAAAATTTCTCCAAAGCCAACTTCACGCTTCTTAAGACAGAAGTGGCAAACTTCACGACACCCATGCTGACGGACAATAGAGGTATGACTGCTGAATCCTACACAAATGCACTTTATAAGCACTTACATGAGTGCATGGATCGTGCAATCCCTAACAGAACCAAGATACCATCCTTCAAAAAAAGGAAGCCAATCTGGTGGTCCCCTGTCATAAACAAACTCTGCAACAGGAGAAAGAAACTGTTGCAAAAAAGAGTAAAATCCCATGATTGGAGAAACTCCCTGGTCAGCTTCAGTAAGAAGCTGAGATCCCTCATAAAATCCTCCAAAGCTAGTTATGAAAACAAAATCACCACTGACTCTAAAGACAACCACAAAGCATTCTATAGCTATGTCAAGAATCTCAATGGCAACACTCAGATCTGCTCTGAGTTACAGCACAATGGCACTAAATATACAGAACCAACGGATATTGCCAACATCCTGGCAGATAGGTTCAGTGCTAACTTTACCCCTCTGTCATCCCCTAAAGGGCCCATCTCTATACCAGAAGAATGCAAAGTTCCTGTAATCATGGCTGCACAGGTAAAAAACACACTATCCAAAGCCAAGAACACAGCATCCATGGGACCTGATGACATCTCAGGCTGTGTTCTACATGAACTACAGAACAAATTGGCACCCCACCTAAGTACCATGTTCAATCATAGCCTTACCTCAGGCTATGTGCCCACTGAATGGCGCACAGCAACAGTTATCCCACTCCACAAAGGGGGAGCCGCAACAGACCCCGGAAACTACCGCCCCATTAGCCTAACAAGCCTGGTCTGCAAGGCTATGGAGCGTATCATCATGGAACTTATAAACGATGACACTGGCAATCTCCAAACTCAGGACCCCAACCCAGTTTGGGTTTGTAAAAGGCAGATCATGTCTCCTAAACCTGATAGACTTCTTTGAAGCAGTCACCAAAGCCGTAGATGAGGGTAAGGTGGTTCACACAGCCTATCTAGATCTCGCCAAGGCTTTTGACACCATCCCCCACTCTGGAATTATAGATAAACTCACTAAACTAGGTATAAATCCCTATGTCACAAGATGGGTTGCCAACTGGTTCACTGACGGAACCCACACTGTGAAAGTAGAGGGCTCCAAATCCAGCTTCAGACCAGTGACAAGTGGAGTACCATAGGGTTCAGTCCTGGGTCCTCTCCTGTTTGGTATCTACTTCTCTGAAGTACAGGCCAACACAGAAGGTCTTTGGCTAACGAAGTTCTCAGATGACTGCAAACTAGGAGCCATAATCAAAACTCCAAAAGATGTGGACATCCTACAAAAGAGCCTTGCTGAGACAGATGCCTGGTGTCAAAGCCATGGCCTCAATCTCAATGCCAAAAAGTGCATTGTCATTCCTTTTGGTAAAAACTCAGTACCCATGAACTACCACATAGGTGGTAGTCTACTTAACACCAAAAGTGTGATAAGAGACCTTGGGGAACAGGTGGAGAGTAGTCTCTCCTTTGATAATCACATCGCCACAGTAGTCAGGAAATCTTTCTATGTGGCACACCTCATCACAAAAGGTTTCTCATCCAGGAAAAAAGACGTCATTGTTCCCCTCTACTTGTCACTCATTAGACCCATTATAGAGTACAATGCCCCTTTTGGTATGTACCTCACAAGACATCTACAACAACTGGAAAGGCCACAGAAATACCTCACAAAGAGGATTACCAGCCTCAAAGAGATACCCTATGCAGACAGTCTAAAAAAACTGCAGCTTTACTCCATTGCATATCGCCTACTCAGGGGCGATCTCTGCCTAACACACAAAGCTATGTCAAACCCAAAGCTTTTAGACATGCTCCACTTAAAGAAATCCCAATCCCTATGAGCTACATGCTCTAGGGACCTAAACCTCGTCACTACGATAAGCAGAACATGCTGGAGGGATAGATTCCTGTCCCAGAGACTTCCCATACTTTGGAACAAACTACCTATCTATATCAAACAAAGCTCCTCATTAGCACTGTTCAAGAAAAATCTTGATGATTGGATGGGAGATAGGAAATTCACCCTGGGGATCACTTCTGTGGCTCTGCTCGACAGTGGCACAGGAAAATAATTTTCTTGGGTGGCGAAAGCCAGGGTACCTTTGGCTGGGCTTATATAGGCCCTAGGGCCAATAGCTTAGTACCTATCTATGAACCTATGAACCTATTCTTCTAGAATATGGCATAGGCCATGCATGTTTCATTCAGGAAGATAGCCTGTGAAGTCATTCGTAAGTCTCAGCCCCATCAACCTGGTCCCATCAGTCCGTAAGTATTTTCTGTGTGCTCCAATTGTGTTATGCTGCCAACATGCTGATTGCCATATAATTGATTAGACTGTATGTGCACTCTTGTGCATGCATACCATGTGGTTGACATGCTTATATGGTATCATAGTGTGACATTTTATTATGTTTTAATAAGTGCATGACATGCATTAACACATTACACTATCATCCCACATTTAATTGTTCATGCATTGTGGCAGTTAACCTGCTGACAGTGCTGCAAAAATTAGCCAGTAAACATAAATTTTACTGTGGACAAATGGTAGACAACGATGTTTTTCATAGTCCAGCACTACCACTGTGTTATGGTTTGAAACTGTGTATTGCCATATGTATGTGCAACAGAAGGACATGATTATTTCCCATGTGTTTTGGATGACAGTTGTCATGCTGTCCCACTGGCATGATGTGGTATTGTGTGCCACGCCATGTGTTGAAAATACTGATGTCATATGGGATCATATACAGGTATATCATAGCTATGTCTTTTCTGACTGCATCAAACAGTAATGCAGCATTAATCTACACACAGTGCTACAGATAATTTATTTGGTAATATTAAATTACACCATGTTTACTATATCTTACATTTTTGCATTCATTATTTATTTACATACGTTCACACCTTCCACAAATAGTTGTGCACATTAACTAATTTTACATTTGTGTGCACAGTTGGAATCACAGTGACACAATTGTACCTTTGACATGAGCAATCATTGACTTACCACTAATGTGCTGTAATGATGCTCACAGGAGTGTCCTCTGCTCACTAATAAGCAAAGCTAATGACATACACCTACATTTATTTATTCAACATTTGCATGACAGGAAATGTGTATGTTCTTGTAATTCTTAGCTTGCTTACCTATGCATGTTGATGTTACATGATTGCACATTACTCTGTATGCGAGTTTTATACATGGCCATTTCTGTGGACATCAGAAATTATTCTGCCCATGTGACTTACATTTTCCATTTGTTTAAATGTATTTTGGGTTGTCTTCTACAGTACACTGTGTGCTGTACATATGCATTTGCAGTGTCAACTTACCTTGTCCTGCTTTTAATTGATGTGAGCCCAAGTTATCTACCTCCCTTCCACCTTCATATTTCCATATTATATTTTGCATATATGTTTGCTTTTGTAGCAGTTATGGACCATTGCCATCTATTATGTTGTGGACACAATGAACATCTGCCAAATGTTTAGCCATTTTACAATGCAGGACATCTGTACACAAGTCACTGGCTACTGCTTGCAATACATCTTTGTTCTCATTATACTTGTGTGTTAACTCACGTACATTGCTGAAATCCATGTGCATGACCTGATATATTTTTTAAGCTGTAGTGTTATATTATTTGTAAATATTCTTACATGTCATTGGTGCGTGTGTATATGCATTGACCTTGATTTTATGTACATTCCATTTAGACCACTGACAGTCATACATATACATGTACACCTGTGTGCTGCCATTGACATGGCCTATGTGTGTAACATATGTGCATTCCATTAAACATTTGTTTGGGTTGTGTACATCTATTTATGAATTAAGTAGGCATTTTGGTGTTTTGGTTCAGTATTAGTGTTTGACACTGGTCTTGGTTGCTTGTCTGTCACATGTATGGTTGTAGGTTTGGTTCTGTCCTCTGATGGAGTTATCTAGCAATGTTAGACCTGCATTTGGTCATCTGTGATGTTGCTTGGCTTACACTTCCACCACTGGCATACTACTTGAATATGTGTTTATCCAATGTGTGCTGTGATCCTTATTTATTACTCTACAACACACTTCTAACATTGGCCATGCACATCCAGGTATGACTGCCACACAGTTTGCAACATGATAGCATATAGGTAGATATGTTTTTCTCCATTTCACCATGGCTGGTATGCATCCCCACCCTGTTTGGCAACTTTCCATTGCCCGTGTTGTGCAGTGTGCTATCTATGTAACTTAGCTGTCCTTACTGTTTTTTTTTTGTTTGTATTTCCTTCTATTCTTAAAAAAAACAAAAAAAACAAATGGGACCTATTCCCACTCCCCAAAAAATTGCCCTTCCCCTCTGACTTAGCCCTCAGATTTTCTTATTCAAACATCCCCGTTGTGTGTCTCTCTTCTTTACCCATACCCCACATCTTTTTTCCTATCACCCACTTTCCTTGAGTGTGTGCATCACTTGTGTTCCTCAACCCATTGTTAGATAATGTTAAATGTGGCGATGTAGCCATGACTGCCCTTTGCCTTTCATTTTTTTATGAGAAATTTTATGGATTCCATTAGAATCCATAAGTGCAAGCAGACATATTTTAATAGTACACGACTTACGGAGATATCTGTAGTTGTCTCTGAGAGTACTGCAAAGATTGTTAAAGATATGTATTACAAAGGGCATGGAGCTTTAAAGCAAGTATATTTTGTTCCTAAATGAATTACAGAAATATTCAAAGTTGTCTGTAGTGTTTCTGGACAGATTTCTGAAAATATGTGTTACAAGTGCTATGCAGCTTACATTGAGATAGTTGGCTTTTTTTGTTATAATAATGGCATCAGTTATGCCCTGTAGTTGCCCTTAAGTTTACTGGACAAACAGTGTTACAGATGTGTGTAACACTGTCAGGATGCATAACAGTGATAATCCTTTTGTAGCTTTGTTAATGTACAACTCGCTTTGACAGCGATTTCTTATTACGTACAAATTACTTGCAGGTTTCTTTAGTGTGCCTTTGCTACTGCAATACTCCCTTGTATTCCAAGGTATTCTGAGCTCTTTGTGCTACATTTACATATTACACTGTTATCCTCAGGTTTAGTGCTGATACTGGCATAATGCACCAAAAAACGCAAGCTTTACAGAATCTGGCCCTACTCTGGACCAGGAAATTACCCCTTCTGACTATAATATCCTTAGATGTGACCGTAAAACCGAAAAAGGTGGAGGTATAGCCATTCTCTATAAATCTAATCTCCAAATTTCCCCCTTTAATGTGCTCCCATCTTTAGATACAAAGTCTGAAACCCTGACTGCCAAACTCCAAATCAACAACTCCAAATCTATCTATCTAATTTGCATGTATCTCCCCCCTGGTAACAATACCAATACTCTTGAAAATGTACTTAGTTACCTCTCTACCCAACTACCCCAGGAGACCATTGTACTGGGTGACTTTAGCATCGACTGGTCCACCTGCAGTTCCCCTAACCCTACAAATCACATAAATCTCTTTGGATTCTCACAAATAATAACCACTCCTACTAGAATCCACAAACCTAGCAGTAAGGAAACCATGCTTGACTGGATCCTTATTAATAGCCACCCTGAAACTTATACACCAGGAACCCTTCCTGATGATATCAGCGACCATATGCTTACCTACATTATTAGACAAAAAGTCCATATCCCAACTACTAATAATTTCAAAACCTCCTGCTCTAAAAAATTCTTTAATCCAGACAGCTTCCTAAATGAACTACAAACATGTGACTGGTCACCAATGACTCATCTTGAACTTGATGAAGCAGTGACCTACTTTAACACCAAATTTCTTCAAATCATAGATTACCATGCACCTTATCGCTGTTCTAGAATAAGAACCAAAGCTGTCCCATGGCTCAAAAAACAAACTAGGCAAAAGATGCTCCTCAGAAATAAAATCTGGGCTAAATGGAGAGCCACCAACTGTCCATCAGATCACCTCCACTTTAAACAGTTAAGAAATGCCACCAAGAAATATATTCTTAGAGACAAAAAAGACTTCTACCTTCACCTCCAACAAACCAGTCAACAAACTCCACAAAAATTTTGGTCAGGGATAAACAAACGTCTTCAGCCAGGCCACTCTACTACTCCTGCCCCTGCAGGATTCAACCAAAATAACTCCAACCAGATTCCTGATGCATTTAATAACTACTTTACAGAAGCCATTCTAACCCTAGTCAATTCTTTACCTCCTTTTACTGCTTCCCCACTAAATACCTCTAAGACTTCATCTCCTACCTTTCAAATACAACCTGTACCTACATCTCTCATCTGTAAGCTCCTTCAAAAATTGAAACCTTGCACCCCTTCTGCTGACCATCTCCCAGCTGAATACCTACAAATTGCCACAAAAGCCATAGACTATCCCATCTCTATCCTTATTAATAGAACTATCTCAGAAGGCAAAATCCCTACCATATGGAAAGTATCCCACATCATCCCTCTACATAAAGGTGGATCATCTATTGAGCTTTCTAACTTTCGGCCTATTGCCTTACTCTCCCCAATAACTAAGATAATAGAAAAATGTATTCACAAACAACTACTTAACCACCTTCTACAAAATAATCTACTGGCAAACTGCCAACATGGCTTCAGGCCATTCTATAGCACGACTGCCCTGCTATCCTTCACTGACTCTATAAACAAAAATCGTAACAATAACTCTTTTTCCTCTGCGCTATTTATTAACCTGTCAAAAGCCTTTGATATGGTTAACCATAACTTACTTCAAGACAAACTAAAAGCCAATTCACTTGATCCACAAGCATTACAATGGTTTAGGTCTTATCTGGAAAACAGACAGCAAGCAGTACTTTGGGATAGCAATCTGTCTACATTACTTCCAGTAAATACTGGAGTACCCCAAGGCTCTATCTTAGGTCCACTTCTTTGTTCCTTATTTATTAACAATCTACACATAAACATTCCACAAGCCACCTGCATTCAATATGCAGATGACTCTACTTTAATCTGTAGAGCTAAGAACATAGCCTCTCTCCAGTCCCTCACCCAAACTGTTTTCCATAATGTTGAAAATTGGTTTATGCAACACTGCCTCCTCCTAAATCCCAAAAAAACAAAATTACTGCTTTTTACTCCAACTCATAAATCACCTCATCCATTCTTCTCAATAACCTCTAACAATGCTACCAACATAACCCCAGATACTACAACCCGCCTACTAGGTGTAACAATTGATAATCCCCTCAACTACGATGACCACATTAACTCCACTATAAAGTCTGTTAATAAAAAACTTGGTACCCTCTATAGAATTAAACCCTTCCTTACCCCTTCTGCCCAGCCCCACCTTATTTCTACCCTTTTCTATGCCTCTGCTATATATACTAACCTATCTAAAAACAACCTCTCCAAACTTTCCACCTGTTATAATAGCATAGCTAGATTCATCACTTGCTCCACCTTAAAAACTCACCACTGCCTCATCCTCAAGCAACTGGCATGGCTAGAATTACAGAACCATATACTTTGTCAACAATTACTTATCGTCCAAAAGATCCTATACCACCCCAACAACGCCCCTATCCTCACTAATATGATTACACCATACAAAAATCTGGCTACACTATGCTCTGCTAATAAACTCCTAGTTTCCTCTATTAAATCTAAGAACAAAGCTGGTGACTCACTTTTCTCGAACACAGCAGGTAAAAACTGGAATCAGCTTCCTTCTGAAATATCAACCCTTGCTTCTACTTCACTATTTAAAAACCATCTTAAAGAACATCTTAAAACTCATTGGCTTTGTCCATGTACGAACCCAGACTGATATCTCTTTCCCCTTCCTGCTCTCACGCCTTTCTCTACTCCTCTAACCTATGCCTCTAATTCTAGTCACTACACTTTCCTTCATAGTATGAGGATAAAATAAAAGGGTTTTCTCCCCTAACTGGGTCTTGCTCAAACTTACTATTGTGTTTAGTATAATTTTTCTTTTGACCAATGTTGCCTCTGTACTGTGATTTTACGTGTCTTTTTATATATTGTAAACTTTGTCACTGTTCATGCTTGGAGCTTTTCTCTCCAGGCCTCTACTGAAAATGGTCATATATCCAGTTAGACTAGCCCAGTCAACAAATGTAAAATAAATAAAATAGGTGCAACAAGGACAACATCAAGAAAATGTTAAAAACTGAAAGTAGACTTGACAATCTTCAAACAATGATCTAAAATGTGGCATTTTAAATTCCAAACAAAATATGTAAATGATACAGTGAGGAAGCAATAACCGCAGAAACGAGTACACTGCTGGTGAGAGCATAGTAACCATGACAAAGGGAGAAACAGAGTGATTAACAGACATATCAGATTAGTTAAATGTAAGCAAGCAAAGCAAGCAAAGCAACAAAGCACAACGATTCCGCCATGCATTTGAAAAGACACAATAAGTAAAAAACACAAAATTTTCTCTTTTATAAATGGCTTGTAAATCAAAGTGTGAACAGTTTCAGAAATCTCATGTTTCCAAGGGTATAGATAGAGTCTGGCAGGAACAAGCTTCACAATTGTCTGATAAAGCTATATTATGGCAGATTAGGAAATGTTAATCTGGACAGTCTTGAGGTAAAGATACAGGGGAAGATACAATACAAATCGTTGAACAACACAGAGTGATCCATGAGTACAATTGTAAATCATAATTAAGAAAGAGATACATTAAATTAAGAGTGAATTCTTTGAAGATGCTAAAAAGACAGCTGAAGGAGATAGAAGGAATTTTCTTTTTTTAATATAAGTAGTGGTGGAATTACTACTGGCCAAATGACGCATGTTCGATTACTGATGTAAGCACCTGAGTGACCAGGCAGGGGAAAAGAGCTTGGGTGGCTGATGTCTTCTTGTTTATTCTTAGCTCTTGATGGGCCTGTAGCACTGACGAGTCCAGCAGTGATTCAATATATCACCCGCGTATATTGTCCATGTTGGATTCTGCTGCATCTGGCATAACTTTTCTGCTGAATTGGGGGATAGGATTTGCATGTGATAGCATGCATACCTACTTCCTCCATCTGGCAGCTATGGTTTGTCTGCAGGTAGCTTTCATGTATGCCCCCCTGAGGGGCTAGCAAGCGTACTCACCACCTACCAACTGACTGTCACCACTAGAAGAATTATGGGTTGACAGAGCTTCATGGCCTATAGGGCTCTTGCCTCACCTGAAAGCAGCTAACTTCTCCCCCCACGGAGCAAATGGGTTATTGGATGTAGGATGTAGAGCCACTGGGTAGGGTATCTACAAGGTGGGGAGGGGGAATTAAAAAAAGTAGCAAAATATTTGCACTGCTTTGTGAAAAGTTTGCAGGGCCAAACAAAGTAACAGAATAATGTAAAGTATCAGGCAGACAATAGGCAATGAGATGCTGATTAAGCACAATCTGCAGCCTGTTCACTTAGTAGTAACAGGCAGATTAATATGTCTTATCAGCTGCCAAAATCTATAACTAATTGTTTACCTGGCCAAAAGCATATTTCTTTATTTGCTTAAACAGGTTTAATATTTTTGTCAATTAATTATTTTACTGAAAGCATACTGATACAATATGCAATAGTTTGATGTATCAGGTTCAAAAATGTAATAGTGAAACTCCTCTATGTAGCTTTCTGTGTTAACCAAGCCTTTTTCACATGTACATGACTATGATTTCAGGAAAAAAATCCTTCCTGAAGAAAATATAAACTGGATAGTAATGGAAACCTTCCCAAACTTATATTGTATGTACAGTATTGTGAGTATATCATTATTCTTCAAAATAAATACAAATTGACATGTGCTTCATCAATGAAAGCTTATTAACTATACAAGCCCTTGACAAATAAAACATTTGTCCCACAATTGCTATAGCAAACCTGGGCATTACTTCTCCAAGTGTTTGCTTTGCAATCATTAGAAACACACACCACACACACTCACATGTGCACACACAAAAACATGCGTGCGCACACAGACACACACACACACACAGACACACACACACACACACACACACACACACACACACACACACACACACACACACACATAAATCTGTAAAATTAAAAAAGCACTAAACTCTTAAATGACACACCTGTCAGAAAACCTAAAAAAAATCTCCTGCTACGCTCATGCAATCATACAGCTCAATGAAATAAAATATCCATCATTCTAAAATATGTTATATAGGAGCTTCATCTCATTGCCCCTGATAAAGGAGCTTCATCCCCCCTTACCTATATATGCAAATTCTATGGTCGCACAAAAATGACCAAACAACATAAACATAAAAGTTGCTATAGTTGATAAATCAGGTTTGACTATAGCAGAAGTCATCTTGCAGTCACTTCAACAATTTGTACAACATTACACACCTGTCAACAAAATGTGACATTGACAAACTGTGCTACAACCCATCACATGAACACGACAATGAAAAATATTGAAAGCTGCACAGGTTAACTACTCTATAAAATAGACCACAGACCTGGAAGAAACAATATCCTCCTTTGGAAGTGATGGTTCTGAATGACATAGTAAAATGCACAGTAAATAAATTATAAAGAACTCCTCAAAATTCACTGTCACTTATTCATATAAAGTACATATGGCTGTTTTAAATAATATGATCAAACTGTTCTGCTCATGCATGAATTGATGAAACTTTTCTTTGTGGCATGCTTATATTATAATGTAGATAATATTACTTTAAACATTATTCTTGATTAGTTAGTCATTTAAGATTCTTGTTCAACTGTAATTCATATGGAGTTTGATTTAATGACATACCAATGCATACACCTTCTCAGATGATAATACAAATATAGCCATGATGACATAAAAAGGAACATTAATTTGATGCAAAATAAAGAGTGAGACATCTCATTAAATCACATTAAAGAGGAATTAGCTGGCTTATTGCAGTCTCTTAGAAAATTTTGTTGCACATAAAATGTAGGACACTAAATTACGTTTATGGGCATTGGCAGGGTTTTTGCAAGGCATCCATTTTGAGACTGCAGATGTGTAATGAAACTTAATATGATAATATCACTGTGCATTTTAGGGTGTGTGCGTTTTCATGTCTTCCTTCTTTTCTAACTTTTAGCCCTTTACAGAGAAGGAGATTTAAAAATCACTTCAGTCAGTAACAGCTGTCAGTCACTCTCACTCTTTTATATTTGCCTTTTAAACAAAGAAGATTGCCATTAATCACTTTGTGTAAGACTTAATGTGAAGAAGATATCAAATGACAGCAAAGTATGCTGGAGGTACAGAATTACTAGGATTGTAATACACATTATCTACTATGTGCATGCACATCACAAAGGCAGTTTCCTCACCTCCGACATATGGCACAACTGTGAGCTCTACAAATGGTTTACAAGGGGTGACTTTCCATGAGGGCATCTACTGGGGGATGATGGATATTCCCTATAATCTTGAATCATGACTCCAGTAAGAAATCTATACAACCCTACTGCACAAGGTTACAACCACACCCATGGCCAAACTAGAAACATCACAGGGCATGTGTTTAGTCTGCTCAAGTCAGGTTTCCCTCTCTTGATAAATCTGGGGTTGCCCTGCAATATGACCCGACCACCTCTGCCTGTGTGACTGTGTGTGCCATCTTACATAATATTATACCTATAAAACAGTTACAGCAGGATGTCCCCATACAGGGGGCAGCAGCCATCTAACATAATATTATAAAACAATTACAGCAGGGTGTCCCCATACAGGGGGCAGCAGCAGCTGATGTGGAGTAGAACTCAGAGAATGAGCCAGCAGCAGGGGATGAGCACATTAGAAAGAGATGGAGGTGGACACAATATGCTAAGCACTGGCTAAGAGGCAGTGACTTGCACATACAGTCATCACAGATATAACATAAGAGGCCAGTGCATAGTGACAGTAATACTGATATATACAAACAAACCAGACTATGCTTAACCATGGCTGGTTACTGTAAGTATCAGACACAGGAAACTCAAGTCTAGGCCACTCTCAGTACCACAGGGATGTACGTGACCAAGCTTTCTGGAACAATTACTGCAATATCTATACAGAATAAGCAAGCAGCAAAAATAATGATGCCTATGCAGGAATATCACAACACATCACAAAAGCTGATATATCCAGCAAATATAGACACTAACAATGAAGCATTCAAGCAAAAGAGATTGAGAAGAGAGAGTGCTAACACATGCATTACATGGCCACTTTGTGGATCAGATATAAGCAGACCAGGTCAGATACCCTTCAAGAAGATGGGACACTCTCAGCATAATATGCACAGGTCGGTGAGTGAGATATCCTACACAAGTATGACTAAAGAACTTAGGAATAGTGATGGTATGATAAGCAAACAATAATACAGGGCGTGTATCATTGTGGAAATAATGCACATCCAGGGGTGTTCTGAGGCTCGATGCGGCAGGCTGAGGGCCTCTGTTCCCATGGAAAGGTGCTATTTCCACAATAACACACACACTGGAGGGCATTATTGTGCTTGTCTCAAACTTTCAAACTTGCTTTATTATATGTGATTTTGGTTGGAGGAAGTATATTTTATCCAAAATATAATCTATGCAAGTGTTTAATGTTGACACACAAAGATTTTGAGAAGCACATACAGATTCACACACATATGCATAGAAAAAGATACACACACTCACACAGACAAAAACAAACATACAAACTCACAGAAGCATACATAGATGAAAACACACACACACACACACACACACACACACACACACACACACACACACACACACACACACACACACACACACACACACACACACATATTGTTTATCCTGGGTTTTTTTATCCTAAAATTTCTCCTTGTGTGCAAACTGAATAAAACATTAAATATGTAAATAAATAAATAAACACATGAAATGTAAGGCTTGCAACTCTTTGCCCCTCCACCCCCTTACTGTCTGTGTTTTTTGTTTCTTTAGTTGTATCACCGGGGATTAAAACTGGCTAATAATGTTAGGCATTAAGAGTTTAATACCTCCTAACAAATTGCTTTCTACGCTGATGGACTGCCCGTTGCAGTCAGCAATGTCTCATCTATCTCTCTCACTCAGTTTCAATTATGCTGTCACTCATGCACACAAGCACACATGCACAAGCATTCATACACACTTTTCTTTTTTGTTTTCTTTGTATTTCTTTTAATTTAAACTTGCTAAGCAGCAAAGAGCTGTTTAGCTAATAAAACAATGATGTCCACTTGCTTCTTAACAGCCCAAGCTTCACAATACCTTAATATATTTGCATGAAGTGACAGAATTGTTTTTATAGGTTCATAGATTAGTACTAGGCTAACTGCCCTTGTGGGCCATTTTAAGCCTAGCCATTTACATCATGTGAGAATCAAACCCTGCACCTTGTGTCTGTAAGGTAAATACCTTAACCATTATACCAGCTACCCACCCTCAGTGGCCATTATCTGTACATTAATACCCTAATGGAGAATGTTTGTGTTCCAATCAGGCTTTAATGTACAATTTGTTCACTCATGTATTGCCTGGCCACTTTGTGCATGAGACACAAGCAGCCCAAGTCAAACACTCTTTCAGAGGGCAGAGCATGCTAAGCATCATCTGCAGAGGTGGGCGAGTAACCTATCCTACACAACTACTACTGCTACTACTACTACAGAATGTAAGCAGACTTAATACACATGTAAAATGATTAGATATGCATAGGTAAAACAGATGTTTTATGCTCATACATTGGCTGGCCACTCTGTGCATCAGATATAGGCAACCCTAAGTCACAGACTGTGCAAAGGGCAGGGCACAATTATCATCACAGTGAAAGAGCTGAGCTAATAGTAAGTATGCACACATAAGGGATGTCTGTCCAGATATAGGATTGTGTGTCCAGTGTCAGGATGTCCATGGTGAAGAGTGTGTGTGATGTCATGAGCAGCATGGGGTGTAGTGTGTGTGTGTGCCTGCAGGGACACAATCGCAACATGTTTGCTAGCACTATAGTCTGACATTCTGGACAGGTTTGACCCCTGTCCATGAGAACTGCCTCTTCTGGGATTTGCACTGCTAGTTTCATGACCCTAGCTGCAAGTCAGAGCTCTGCCTGAATGCAAATGATGTGTGTTGGATAAGCTGTCATCATGACGATGTCAAATGCCATGACCAAGTCTCAACTTATTTTGGGTTTAGGGTTTAGGCACATCCACCACCAATTTAACAATAGAAGTGCTACCATTACGGGAGCAGGATCTGGTATATCCACAGCCATGTTGGCTGACATTGGCTGACATCTGAAAATGTATCAACAGACTGATCTCACATATAGGTTCATAGGTTCATAGTTTAGTACTAAGCTAACTGCCCTTGTGAGCCATTTTAAGCTTAGCCAATTATCCCTTGTGAGACTCAAACCCTGCACCTTGTATTTGTAAGGCAAACACCTTAGCCATTAAACTACCCTCCCAACCCCCAACATATTGCCTCTCTCCCAATAGATGATCCAGAATAAACACTGCATATCAAGTGCATTATTCCTCTTGTACAAGGAGTCACATATGTCAGAATGCACAACATGCAGTAGTCTTATGACCTTTCCTGAGGCCCTGGTGCAACTTACATGAGTCTCTATGACAACCCTGCACATACATTAGCTGGCAGCTACTGACACATTAAACTCTGAGGAAGGGTGGTAAGCGTACCATCTCTGAGCACTGTTACCAACCCGCTACTGGCTTGGGGGATACTCTACCATGTCCACACTTGGGGCTACCATGATATCCTGACCACCCATGTCCCTCTTAACCTCGCATATTGTTTGTTGTCATGGGTATGCAAATGCTTACTGACTGAGTCCATACTGTAGGGAAGGGGATGTGGCAGGCACACTCCCAGTGCCTGATAAACCCCCTGCAGTCTCAGACTGTGCCTGTCCATCCCCACCATCATCAAAAGAAGATGAGCATCCACAAACATCAGATGGAAATAGGCCCACAGTTCTGGTGCCAGGCAATGTTTCACCTGTGAATACACAACAACAAAAAATAAATAAATAATAAATAATAAAAATATCCACAATGTCAATGCCAAAATACCACAACCACAGAAACAAGTGGTATAATTTTAGTGATTACTATAGTAATGCATGTTAAGCATGCCCATAACATGTGCAGGTGGTCATTCCATCTCATTGCCAGATGTACCTAGACACAATAGGTGAGAGAAATACTATAAAGATACATATGGCTATCAGTTGCAAACTTGGATATAAAAATATTTGAACTGCATACCTGGAACCTCACTAATGGAAATCATCTGGTGCTTGTTCACCTTGGCCCCAGCATTAAGCTACACACTGTGAAACTCTGATGAGTTGCCTGCATTCCTGACTGATGACAGGAACTTCTCCATCTTGGTAAGTAGTGGTTATGTGAATGGCCTACTATCAGTAACCATCCGCTCTAGTGCCATGGACTCTGCTCTGAGTCTGGCCTTGTGAATGCTGAAGCTTTCCATAGATACAATCCTGCCCACCAACAGCACTGACATCAACAACAACATGCTGCGAGACCCAGTCACAGAATGGCTTGTCAGAGATATGTATTTAGGAATTGTCCACCATAGAGATGGATGGCCTATAGCAACACCTCAGTCCCAGCCTCTGAGAAACAAGGCTTCCACGAGGATGAGTCCATACTACCTTTAGGAGCAATATCACTGTTGTGGAATAAAAAAAATGGATATCACAATACAAGTTACACACAAGATAGTACAGACACTTTGCAGTTATGGAACAAAATACATTAGTACAACAATCAGTAAACAGCATAGTCAAATCTAAAAGAAACATACCTGCAACCCTTAAACATACAAACAACAGTCATGCAAGTTATCCAGCATAAGATTTAACATAAGCTGTAACCAACAGAAGTAAAAACATCACTGTAATGGCTTAATGAATTCCCCCTCCAAAAGAAAAAAAAACCCACAATAAATAGGGATAAAAGACACAGGACTTCCACTTAACATGAAGACATTATCAGGAGCATGCGTGATCTGAATTGGGCAGCGCAGTGGTGCAGCAGTTAATGTTGTCTCCTCACAGCAAGAGGTTCTCTGGTTCGATTCTCTGCTGGGCTTCCTTCTGTGTGGACTTTGCATGTCCTCCCTACATTCACGGGGGTTTCCTCCTGGCGCTCTGGTTTTCTCTCACATTCCAAAGACATGCATGTGGAGTGTTTCTTTCAGGGCCTCTGCTGAAAATAGGCTATAGGCTCTGCCCTAGTCAGACTTTCCTGGTCAGCAAGTGTTAAATAAATAAATAAGCATACACAGATCAGTATTACAAAGCCTATAACTTACAGTGTGTAATACACTTATTTAATTGCCCATCATTGCAATGACACACATTAGCAGGTATACTTCACCAAACAATCCATGTCTCAACTGTTTTCTTGTTTTACAACCACAAAATTCTGTATACACGAGTATGTTGCCTCAACCCCATCAATTACATTTCAGATAACTGGAACAAATTACAGGGAAGCAATGCAGGTAGACAGCACAAAGAAAATTATATCAACATAGTGCAAATGTGCAGTTGTATGGAAAAAGACATACCTTGTAATATTTTGTGACTGTTGTAGAGCAAAAATGTTGAAAGAACTTAGTTTCAGCAACACTTAAGAAGGAAAAGACACTCTCCTGTAGCACAGTGGAAGATCCATACCCATGGCATACTTATAAGATACAGATAAACCCCTCTGGCTATGATGTTTATGCTAATTAGCTCTTGACTTATTACACTTTCTGAATCACTCAATTTGTATGATAAGCTAAGTAGACAAACCACGTGTTGGTTTCTAATGATGATGTGCGCATGCTTGTGCAGCCCAGGAGCTTGGATTAAGACTCTGGCAAGCTAATACCTTCCAGTTGTGCCTCATTAACAGTACTGCAAAGTATGAAACCACAGTCCACCAAGCTAAAAACAAGTACAGTTTAATGAGTGTTAGCGCTTTCAGGTACAAACACTTCCTCAGATACAAATTATATAACACAAAACTGAGTTTAAATGCAAATGCTTTTCACAAATTATAAAATCAATCATTCAATCAATCAATTAAATCCTAACATTTCTGAATGTATGGCTTACGCCTACTTAAAACAGGCTTTAAAGGTACCATACCGTTAAACCCTGGATGCCTGTTAGCCCCTAGTTTAATTATCCACCTAGTTTCACAGTATTCAGTATTGCTTATGATATTACCCTTTCTATCTCTTATGTTAACCTTTTGCAATGTTAAAAACAAAAAATGATGCCCTGGATGTCTTTCAATATGTTGGGAAAGTGCATTGCATTTATCCTTAAGCCTAATGGCTGATAGATGTCTTAATATTCTGTCCTTAAACCTACAGTAAGTCTTTCCCACATAAAAGGGGGACGATCTATGCAGGTAGCTAGATAGACTATATTATGGGACAGGCAAGTAGCCATAGCTAGCCAGGACATCATTTTTTGTTTTTAACATTGCAAAAGGTTAACATAAGAGATAGAAAGGGTAATATCATAAGCAATACTGAATACTGTGAAACCAGGTGGATAATTTAACTAGGGGCTAACAAGCATCCAGGGCTTAATGGTATGGTACCTTTAAAGCCTGTTTTAAGTAGGCGTAGGCCATACATTCAGATATTTTAGGATTTAATTGATTGAATGATTGATTTTATAATTTGTGAAAAGCATTTGCATTTAAACTCAGTTTTGTGTTATATGATTTGTATCTGAGGAAGGGTTTGTACCTGAAAGCACTAACACTCATTAAACTGTACTTGTTTTTAGCCTGGTGGACTGTGATTTCATACTTTGTTTGTCGTTGTGAGTTGTTTTTGTTCCACAGACCTTTGCTACCAACCCCTGGTTTGCTCTTTCATTAACAGTACTGGTCAGTCAATAATGTGTAAAAGATCCATCCTCATCAAAATCACACTTTGAATGGTTGTGTCTGTCAGACAAGTAACTCTTACAAACATATTCAAGTTAGGCTCACAGTTGAATATGAATGAACCTTGATCAACATATCTGTCATGTCTTTTCAAATTTATACTTCAAATGACAGAAATAGCAGCAACCACCACTTGGATTCATTATTTAATACCAGTAAAAATGATAAAATAATAGCTATAAGTACAAAATGATGAGTGCTTTCGGGCTTTGCCCTTCTTCGGATAAAAAACATTCATTAGAACAATTGTTTTAAAACAGAACGGCAACCAGTCAGATCCTAATACTGAATCTGCCGTTTTTTTAAGAGCGGGTTTTAAAGGGACTACTTCATTTAATCCAGGGTACCTGTGTGCTGTCAATTCAACTATCCATCTAGTTTCATCCAGTTCTGTATCATTTCTTATGTCACCACCTCTATACCCCTTTCTTATATTCGAAATAGCCTTGAACTTCAAATAATGTCCCTCATTATTGTAAATATGCCTAAATAAGGCACCATTATATTTATTCTGTGTTCTTATGGCAGACAAATGATTTAAAATCCTAATCTTAAATTTACAATTCATCTTGCCTACATAATAACAGGCGCACATTTGGCATGTTGCAAGGTATACCAAATTATTAGTGTTGCAATTCGCTCTTGCCCCAAAATGATATTCCCTACCTGTAACCGGGTGTTTAAAGGTAGCATTTTTATTTATACTGTTGCATGCTTTGCAAGTCCCACAAGGTCTAATCCCCTTACTAACTATTGCCTGCTTGAATACTTTCTGTCCTTCATGACTTAAGATATCCTTTAAGTTCTTATTCCTCCTGAACCCAAAGGATGGTTGATCCGCCAATATCCTTCTCAATTTATCATCTGTCAATAAAATTTTCCAGTTGTGTCTGATTATGTCAGACGCCTCATGAATATTGTTACTGTACATGAGCACGAGTCTTAGTGTTCTATCATTTTCAATCCTATTGTTGCCCACAGACTTACTAACTCCTCCCCTGTTTTAGCCAAGGTCGCATTTAATTTCCCCAGCGGCCTCTCTGTCGCTGAGTAATGTTCAGAACTCTAACATCTTGCTTTAAAATATCCAACCATTTTGCTTACCTCTTCCTCATAGTTCATATCTTCGGTACATAGCCTAGAGATCCTTCCCATTTGACCCGTAACAATATTATCAAATGTGAATCTGGGGTGCATGCTATCTTGTGTAAGTATATTGCTCTTCCAACAATCTTTCCTATATAAGGTGCTTTTGAACCCCATCTCATCCTGCATGAGTCTCACATCCAGAAAAATCTATCATGGTCTCAGAAAAATTGACAGAGAACCTAAGAAAGGCAGTAGTGGATTCCAAATAAGCTACAAAACAAGTCAGTTCATGTTTATTTCCTCCCCATAACAGGAACATATCATCTACAAAGCGCCTATATAGACAGACCCTGTCACTCCAAGGATAATGTACCCCCAAAACATAATACCTTTCCCAGAAAGACATTACCACATTTGCTTAAGTGTTGGCACAGGGGGTGCCCATGGCTACCCCCTGTGTCTGCTTATATAAATTTCCTACACATTCAAATACATCACGTGGTCAGGACAAAAGCACTTATCATTTGTTTTATTCTCTTCAATAAACTCCAGTATTGGTTTTATTGAATTTGGCCTGAATAGGTGCATTTTTTACTGTGGAGTGGTTCATCCTTCTGTTCCTGCTTGGCATTTTATGTATTCAGATATTACATATTGCCACACCAGACTAGCACTGATTTCACCATTTATGTTATCAAATATGTAGAAATCAGGGCACAAGTGGTTGTCAGAAAGCTGCATGAGTGTACATATTCTCCTTTGCAAACTCTACATACCCACCCATATGATAACCTCATGTATCTTTGAACTAGTAAATTGTCAGCTAAAGACTGATGGATGTAGGTACAATCACATACAACAGAAAATGTGTGCGATATGCATCTGACATTTCAGTACTGACTACCTGAAGTCATACCTTAGAATAACATGTAGTCAAACCAAATACACAGTTATGACTGTTATCCATAAACCACTTGCAAAATACTTACAGTTTCTGTAAATGTTTTTTTAAATGTGAGAGCCAGTAATATCATAGCATTTATGGCCTCATGCATTTATATCCAGATGTAAATAAATTTACAAATTCATGCAGACTTTGTAGTGACTGTGACATTAACATTACAGAAATGTTTATAATATATATATATATATATATATATATATATATATATATATATATATTTTTTTTTTTTTCCCAGTTTCCCAGTTTCTTTCTTCTTTATTATTTCTAGTATTGTGTTATTTTCATCTTTCATTGCATTGCAACATTCATTACTGCTTTGTCATGACCACCTGCACAGAGAGGTAGCCTGGCCACAGTTACGTAGACTGACATACTACCACAGGTGGCTGCAGTGGCAACACCACCAGCTGCAAAGGCACCCAGCACTTCTGGGTCGCAACCTATCAGTGTTGCCTCCCAATGCCTGTACTACTTGCACTACCTGAATCAAATAGTTTTGACCATGTGGCAAGTGCAGTGGTCCCCACCAGGGGTAGTGCTTTGTTGAGGTGGTGATTATATCACCAGGCAGATTTTAACAGGGCTGGTGAAAGAGAATATGGAAAGAGGCCACAGTGTCTGCATTGGCAGTATGGAAAGAATCCTGCAGCAGATTGCAAAAAATGCTGTTCCATTCAGCACTGCTTCAGGTGTCTGTGATAAGAAACAATGGTGACAATTTTGAGGATGAGGACTACATTCACACTTTATTCATGCCAGATGGGAAAGCACCACCAAAAAACAACTAAAACTCTCATTGGTGTTCCTTTCCGTTTTATGTCCATCACTATATCTGGCTGTCACATATGTCCTGCATGTATGTGACCTATCCCAGTTATTCCTAAATACCTTCCACAACATTCCTCTCTCTCTTTGTAAAGGCACCAATCCCACAAAAAAAAAAAAAAACTTCCAATACCTACCTCTCTACTTTACCTATGTGTGTATATTACACACCTGAACTTGTCAAATTGGTCAAACAACATCAAGTTGTACTTGCACATCATTTATGATACAAGTATTGAAATTTTCCAGATTCATTGTACATATACAAACTTACTGTTAAAGAAGTGAGTAGATATGGTTTTATCCTACCTGCAGTCTGCTTATTCCTTAATTACTTGCCCTGTGTCCAACCCTCATCTTATTCCCCATTTTCAACCATTCTTATCATTCCCATTTCACACCTGTAATCCGGTCAAAAATAGATGTGCACACCACACACATGGCCATAAATGGGTTATAAACAGAAATCTCTGTTTGTGTACCCAGCATTATGGGGTCTAGATCAGCATTTTGAAAGATGAAAATGACGAATACCAGTTGGCCAACATGTAAATGTCGAACTACGACATTGCCGAACAGCCAAATCACCGATTTCTTCCTAATGGAAAGAAAGCGGTAGGCCGTTTCCTTACACCTGCCCTTTCCCTGACTTTAGTGCAGTCTCAGAGTTAGAATAATTTGTTAGGGGGGTGTGGGGGGCACAGCCCTCCACGTTGGAGGGTGTGAGGGTGAAGCCCCCCACTTAAGAATGTTTGTTTGTGTTTGGCGTTGGTGTTTGGCCAACCAATTTCTTTCCCTGGGAAAGAAATCAGTGATTTGGCCATTTGATAATATCGTAGTTCAACATTTACGTGTCAGCCAACTGATATTCAGCATTTTCATCATTCAAAATGCTGTTAAATACCCCCATTATGTAACACTTGGCATCAAGTAGCAAAGCCTAACGCTAGTTCTTGTCCTGTGGCAAAAACTTAGAAAATAATTATGCTTGCAATAACACTGCCATCAGGCATGAAACTAAGCTTGACAGCATTGTGCTTTGGCAATTGACTCTGACAGAATGAAAGTAATGTCAGTGGACTCTGTTCCTTGTACATGCTTTATTGGCTTACAGTTCACCTGATATGAGGAATCCATTCCAGTTTACTCAGTGCATTGCTGTATATAACCGAGGGTCAGATTCTCTCACATTTTCCTTCTCGGTTGTTCCACTGAACTTGTACAATTACAATAATATTAATATCAGTTGTATCTCTGTTTTATTATTATCCTGCACATTCTGTATGTGTATCCTTAAGTCGCTGGTGGATGGTGCAGTGGTGCAGCAGTAGTGTTGTCCCCTCATAGCAAGAGGTTCCCCAGTTCAATTCTCAGGTGGGGTGCCTTCTGTGTGGAGTCTGCATGTCCTCCCTGTGTTCGTGTGGCTTTCCCCTGGGTGCTCCAGTTTCCTCCCACATTTCAAAGACATGCGTCTGGAGTGTTTCTGCCCAGACCCCCGCTGAAAATTGGCTTTGTTCCAAGTCAGACTTTCCCAGTAAATAAATATGTAACAGTGAATTATCACTGATTTACATGTCAACACAAGACTTAATGGCAGCAATGAATAATGCAAACATCTAGAAGATAACACTAAGGAATGCATGGGTGGTGCCCCACTGTGTAATGGCTGTCAGTGTCATCCAACAACATCCTGTTCAATCCTTTTGTCAGCACCTTTGTGATTTCCATTCGGTACTCTTCCTTCACCTGCAACTTGTCACACTTATGATAGTGCATGTCCCTTTTTGACTTCACCTGTTACAGCATTTCTGTGGGACATATCATTTAGTCCATCATGACTTCCATTCCAGTTATGTGTACTAAGCATCATTTGTACACAAATATGTCATATCGTAACATGACAATTCATATGAAGTAAGACGTATCTCCACACAGAGACAAGACTTTTAAATACTATAACAAATTACTCTTGTTATGTTCACCATTGCAAGAGGTTTGGCATTGAGCAGCACTGTTAACCAATCTTAAGTAATGGTAACTGATACTTCTTGTCCAGTGGCAAAAACTGATCAGAATTTGCCTTCAGCTGCATTCATATGGCACTCCTCAGGTACTATACTTAGCCCCACTGCATGACAGAAATCAGTACTGATATCATTGTGAGGAAATAATTATTACTTATAACAGGCTTGAGGGTTAAATGTACTCCTGATGATCAGAGCTGAATCATGATCAAATGGGGTTCTAGGGAGGGTAATGGATTGGACCCACACACACACACACACACGCACACGCGCGCACACACACACACACACACACACACACGCACACGCGCACACGTGCACACGTACACACGCGCACACACACACACACACACACACACACACACACACACACACACACATACACACACACACATCAGCCCCCCCCCCCCCAGAGCCATCCTAGTGTCCCATTACTTAACCAGTTCTCCCCAGTTACCATAACACTGTTCAAACCTGTCAGAGTACATACTGTTTTCTTCTTTACATCTACAATGATTACAGATATATGGATTTAATTTAAAATGTTTATTTCAAATTTTAAAGCACAAACATTGATAGACATTTGCTAAATAAAACAATGCAAGTCTCATGATGAAAACTTTTCTGCCTTTGACACTCACATTCATTGAAATGGCATTGAAATCCACATTCAATGAACATATAACTGGCCAGTGGTGGATTAAATTTACCTTTGTGCTGTCTTCAAACCATAGGCCCCTTGCACACATTTTTATGACCATGTGTACATGCATGTGTTCTTTGATTTACCTTCCTGATTGAATTAAATTATATACAGTTTGCACAGTGTGAACTTGAAAAATAATATTGTGTTTGGTCAGCTTGATAGAATAAATAGACTCACTTTTTGAAGATGAGTATTTTTTGGAAGAATGTGAGATGTAAAGAAAAAAAAATTTAATCGGGGTTACCCTATTGGGGTAATAAGTGAAGCAATAGATAAAATTAAAGGCGTGAGGAAGAAAGGGACAATAAAGGATGTTGAAAGGAATAGTAAAGGAGTAGATTATAATCTGATTTATATGCTAGAAAATTCAGTAGCTATGTACAATATTAAGCAGATCATCACAAATAATTGGAAATTTTTGAGGAATTTCCAAGAGTTAGGTGCTTTTTAATATGAGAGTCCTATTTTTGTCACAAAAAGAACGAAAAGTCTTAAGGATTTTTTAGAAACCAAAAAATGTAATACTGCTATTACTTATAATGGGATGTCAAGATGTGAAGACTGCAATTATTGTAAGTTTTTGATACTGGGGAATAAAATAGTAGTAAAGGTTTGGGACTTTACTATTAATATTAAGGGGAATTATAATTGCAAATCTAAATTCATTGTGTACCTAGTATTATGTAATTCTTGCAATGGATTCTACATAGGAAGAACTATACGTAGCTTCCATCACAGAATTTATGAGCATCAGAGGGCAGTAGAAAAACTGGATGTAACTAATGCCCTAGAAAGACATGTTGTTAACTGTCATAACAGAGTTAAAGTGGGTTTTAATTTTACTGTTACTGACCACGTTTTAAATGCAGACAAGAGATGGGATGCAGAAGTGGATTTAAACTCTAAAGAATATGCTGGGCAAGTGAGGCTAAACACAGGTGCAAATCCAGGTATGAATGATATGGAAAACTTTAAAGCAGTGTTATGTAAGAAAGGGTTAAAACACTGCTAATGTTTTGGGTCTTGTGATTTGAGCAAACTATAAATGTGAATTTTGTATGTGTGACAACCAGATCTGAAGAAGTTCTTTGTGAATGAAAGCGCTTACCAGTTGCTTTTTGTTTTAATAAATATTGAGTGTTTTATTGTCATTCGAATCGCGCATTGGATTTATTACATTTACTACTGAAACTGTGGAGATTTATTTAAATTATATTCCTTGTATAATACAACACCACTTGTTAGAGTATGCTTTAAATTTGTAGTTTTGTAGATTTTTCAGTAAGCAACAAATCAAAACGTATGAACCAATAATGACAAAACTACCCATTTCAGAGCATTTCAACCATAAAAGGCCACTCAGACTTTTGCCATTACAATCCACTAACATCAGTCAATATGCACATTCACTGCAGAAGTAAAAATCATCTGAATAATTCCAGATTAAAGAGATATGCAACTAATAAAGAAGTTGCTACTAGCAAACAAGTTTACATTTCAGTGTTTCATCTACAAATTCAGTGCCTGCTCCACTTGAAGACTAAATTGCCTATGTTACATTAAAAAAAGGTAAGCTGGTAATATGGCAAATAGGGATAACTGACAAAAGGTTCATAGCTACTAGACATCTCTTCTAAAGGAGGACCACAGTATCGACAATCCATCTGCATGGTGTGGGAATAGAACCTACAGTTTTCTGCATCAAAAGGAAGAATGCTACTTGTTATATTACTTAGACTGCATTTAAATTTTATAGCCCAAACAGTGAGAACCAATTGCTAAACAAAACAGTTGCACATTGAAAACAGACTCACCATGAGCAACAGTAAACTTCTCTTATCTTGAAGTTCACAATTCCTTGAAAATGCACTGACACTCACAATTCCTTGAAAAATGCACTGAAATTCGCAATTCCTTGAAATACACTAAAACTCATATGTTTTGAGTACTCTGGTAGTTGGTGTAGAAGATTCAGGCTCTTGTCCCCTGTAACACAGGTACAGAGTTTGAACCTGAGTAAATTAACTAACCTGCTATACCTAACTAGCGCATTGCACACACATAGGTTCATAGGTTCATAGGTTCATAGGTTCATAGGTTCATACTAGGCTATCTGCCCGAGGGCATTTATAAGCCTAGCCCATTGTTTTGTGGCTTACGCCACCCCTTTAGTATGGGGAACTATACCCATTATTTTGATGTGCCTCTGTCGAGCAGTGACACTGAGGTAATTCCTGGGGTATATCTGCGATCTCCCATCCATTGGTCAAGATTTCTCTTGAACAAGGCCAGCGAGGTGCTCTGCCTCACATGTACCGGGATTTTGTTCCACAGCATAGGGAGTCTTTGGGTGATGAATCTATCCCTCCAGCATGTCCTATTAATAGCCGTGTCGAGGTTTAAGTCTCCCGCCCTTGTGGCTCTGATGGATCTAGATTTTTTGAAGTGAAGCATATTCATCAAATCTGTGTTTGACATGGCCTTGATTGTTAGGCAAAGGTCACCTCTGAGCAAGCGGTAAGCGACTGAATAGAGCTGGAGTTCTTTCAGTCGGGCAGCATAGGACAGATTTTTGAGACCCTTTATCCTTTTGGTGAGGAACTTTTGTGGCCTCTCCAGCTGCTGCAAGTGTCGGGTCAGATACATTCCGAATGGGGCATTGTACTCAATCATTGGTCTGATGAGTGATGAGTAAAGGGAGACTATGACCTCCCTTGATCTAGATGAGAATCCCTTCATGATAAGGTGGGCAATGTAGAAGGACTTCCTAACTACTTTAGCTACATGGGTGTCGAATGACAGACTACTATTAACCTGGGTCCCCAGGTCCCTGATAACTTCTTCTGTGCTCAGTGGATTGCCACCTATTTGGTAGCTAGGGGTAACCTTGTTTTTCCCGAAGGGTATGACTATGCATTTTTGGCATTTAACTTTAGGCCGTGGCTCTGGCACCAGTTATCCGTTTCTGTGAGACCCTTCTGAAGGATATCTGTGTCAGATGTGTTTTCTACTATGGCGCCCAGTTTGCAGTCATCTGCAAACTTTGTCAGCCATAACCCTCCTGTGTTTGCTTGTACTTCGAAAAGTAGATGCCAAACAAGAGTGGGCCCAGGACTGAGCCCTGTGGGACACCACTTGTGACAGGCTTTGAGTCTGACATGGCGCCAGCAACTCTGACCCTGTGGGTTCTGTCACTCAGCCAGTTTGCAACCCATCTTGTGATGTATGGGTTAACATTTAAGCTGATGAGTTTTTCAATGATACCCGAGTGGGGTATTGTATCAAGGCCTTAGCCAGATCGAGGTAGGCTGTATGGACTGCCTTTCCCTCATCAATGGCTTTGGTGACTGTTTCAAAAAGTCAACCAAGTTTAAAAGGCATGATCTGCCTTTGACAAAGCCAAACTGGGTTGGATCCAAAGTCTGCAAATTCCTATGTCTTTATTTATGAGGTCCATTATGATCCTCTCCATGGCTTTGCAGATAAGGCTTGTCAAGCTAATGGGCGGTAATTTCCAGGGTCTGTGGAGGCACCGCCTTTGTGAAGTGGGACCACAGTTGCAGTGCGCCACTCCTGGGTGCGTATCCAGAGGTAAGACTTTGATTAAACAGCTGTCCTAGCTGTGGGTTTAATTCCTCATTGAGTTCGTGGAGCACACAGCCGGGGACACCATCGGGTCCCATGGATGCTGTGTTTTTGCTTTGGAGAGAGCAGTTCTCACTTGGGCGCTGGAGATGTTTGGGGGCTGCACTCATTTGGTATAGATATCTCTCCTTTTGGGGAGGGGAGAAGTTTGCACTGAACCTGTCAGCCAGTATGTTGGCAATGTCTGTAGGATCAGTAATCTTCACATCATTTTGAACTAGTTCTGAGCATATCTGGGAGTTTCCTCCTAGTTTTCTAACATAGCTAAAGAAGGCCTTATGATTGTCTTTTGAGTCTTTAGCTATTTTTCTCTCGAAATTTGCTTTGGATGATTTTATGAGAGCTCTTAGTTTTTACTTATAGTGATCAAGGGTGTCTTACCTTTTAAGGATTTTGCTCTATCTTGTAGTAGCTTCCTCCTTTTGTTGTAGAGTTTGTTTATGGCTGGGGTCCACCAGACTGGACGCTTGCCTTTGGTACAAAGAGTCTTTGTTTTGCTTGGGATTGCCTTATCCATGCAGTCCTGCAGGTGCTGGTAGAAGGCGTTTGTAAGTGATTCAGCGGCTTGAGTATTGTTTTCCGCCGCTCGGGGCCTGAAAGGAGACCACACTAGTCTTTAGAAGTGTGAAGTCGGCTTTTGAGAAGTTCTTTACTGTGGTCTTTTATTTCAGGTGGGGTGGGATGAGGACCTCCAGCGAAATTAGTTTGTGATCTGATCTCACCAGTGAGGGGTATACTTCCGGTGTTGAACATTGTGCTCCCATGTTCGTGATGATGAGATCAAGTATGTTATCTCCTCTTGTGGGGATGGTGACTAGTTGTTCCATGGCATTTGAGTTTATGAATTCCAGGAACTTTTGGGCTAGGGTGTTTGGGCTTGAGTAGTGTTCCCAGTCTATATTAGGGTAATTGAAGTCACCTAGTATGATGGTGTTTGGTGATACATTTATCCCTCTAGTGTTTTCAGGAAGGCCATGTGAGTTTCCTGAGTTTGTGAGGGTGGCCTGTAACATGCTACAATTTGCAGAGCAGTCTTGCCTATGGTTAATTGCACCTGGATGGTCTCCGATGCATCGTGCGTTGCCACCAGTCTTGAGGTGTGGGTGTCCTTGATGAATATGGATACCCCTCCTTTCTTGGTATTGTCCGGATTTTGGGGCCGGAACGCATGATATGAGGTAAAACCTGATAGCGCTGGGGTGCTCTCAGGAGCCTTGAACCAGGTTTCTGTCACAGCACAGACATCGATGTTCTCCATACTGAGAAGGGCCTCGAGTGCATGCATTTTGAGATTTAGACTTCTGGCATTGAGCAGCATTACCCTTAGTTTTTTCCTTTTTGTGTTCTAGGGTGGTAGGTTTAGAATTTGAGCCTTGCCTAAAAAGGCACTATGGGGTGGCAAGAGCCTTTGCCAATATCCGAATCCCAGGGTGACAGGTGCAAGCCGTCCCTCATGGCAGCGTGGCTTGTCCAGCATGTCATCCCAGGCAGACAGATACTGGATCCCCTTTGAATGACACCAGTGTTTAAGCCAATTGTTAAAGCTGATCATCTTATCTCTGTATTGTGGCATCATTCTTGGTGAAGGTAGGATACTGCTCAAGGTCAGGGTCATACCTGCCTGGGCTACATAATCAGAGAGCTCCTCAATGTCTCTTTTCATGTAGTCCAAGGAGGTACGTCTCAGGTCGCTTACACCAGCGTGGACAATGACTGAGTCATATTTGTACCTGCTGTTGAGAGACCTGAGTGCTTGCGTTATGTGGTGGATTCTAGCGCCCGACAGGCAGCTTACTGTGACCTTCTCCTTACTCAGTCTGGTGAGCGGGACATCAGTGTGTCTGACTATGGAGTCACCAATGACTAGTGTGTCTGGCATTGTGTTTGGCCTTAAGGGCTGTGACTGTTTGACACTCTGACTGTGAGGTCTATGTGTTGCGGGTGTTGTGTTCTGAGGTGGTGGTTGTTTGGGTGTCTGCTTTGGTGGCCTCTGCTGTTTTGGTAGATTTTTGATCAGAGCCTCGAGTATGTCTTTGTGTGTTTATGTGTATGATTTGAGGTTGTAATGGTACTATGTGAGACTGGGTCTATAGTGTGTGTGGTAACCTTCTCCTCCTGACTGGTCTTGCCAGTCCTATGTTGAGAGAGCTCAGCCTCCAGTTTGGCCGTATAGTTGCATCTCTCGCATGTATTTGTGTTTTGTGGGAGGAGGAAAGGGTTGTCTGTGTACATGAGGCAATTGAAACATTGCCTCAATATTCCCAGGTTCACCAGCTGAGCAGGAGAGGACACTAGCAACTGATCCCTCGACATGCTAGAAGGGTAGATGAAAAACTTTAAAAAAAGATTCCGGGGGACGTGGGTGACCGAGAAATGGGGGGTTGCCTTTTTGGGGTACTATCAATATTGGAAAAAAAGAAGTAAGCAACAACAATGTGTGTTAACACATGCAGGGATATAAATCTGTGACATGTATTTTTTTTTAAATGAAAAAGTAAGTGTTGTGGTAGCCCCCCTCATGACTAGTAGGCCCTATATGACTGCCTAGGTAACTAATGCTGGATCTGGCTCTGGTGTGATGGAATTATCAAATCATTATGTTGCGGATGATGATGTACATATTGTCAGTATCTGTTTCACAAAGCACATTGCGCAGTCCTCCACACATGTGGCATGCCGCCTTCAACTATGTGCTTTATGACAACTGTGCTATGACTTCTTCAGTGGTATCAGCAGCTAGTGCACAAGGGCAGAGAATGTTGAGTTAAGTAGGCAGGTGGCCATAGCTGGCAGTGTGCACAAAACCAACTGGTAACAGGCAGGACTTGCCTACTCAACAGATGTGATGTGTACAGTTCTACATTTGCACAGGCTGAGAGTTTGATTCTTCAGGGGGCTATTCCCTTTTAAAGCAGGCCATATGCATTCAGACACACTGCTCAAGTTATTCATTCAACTGTTTGCTTTCTAATAAATCTGCTCAGATTTCTTCGGTGAAATCAGCAGGTGCTGCAAAGGTCTAGAGAATGGTGAGTTAGGTAGGCAGATATTCAAATCCAGGAGTGTGTCTCATATTGAGTAAGCAAGAAAGATAAATTGGTGACATGTAAGAATGGCTTCTCAACAGGTGTGAAGTGGTTGTTTATTGAGTTTTAATGCATGTTCGATATTGATCTACTAAGTGCTGTACTTCCTTGTAAACATGCAGAGCTTCACAATGTATTTTTTGGTATCTTTTGTTGTGCCACTGTTAGCACAAAATAACATTGTTATTAAATGTTAGAAAATAGTAATTCTCATTTCTCGTTCTATGGCAAACAAATGCTGAGAATTTGTTTTCTGATGCATAGATTTGCTGACTGATATGCAATGGAGGTTGGAGTCAATGTGTGGAGAAAAGCAATAGTGATTTTGGACTGTGTAGACATTTATTTTGTCAGCTATGATAGTATCCACCATTCACTGTAAGTCATATGTGATGTTCAAATTGTCTGTAAGATATATTGAGGATTGTGATCCAGTATTTACTATTGTCTGTTGCACAATGCTCATTTCCTTTGTTAGTCCTCCATAATGCTGCCAAACTCTCCTCAAATGTATAGTTTCTCACAACTGTTGTACAAATAGTTCTATGGTGTCAGTAGCAAATGCACATCATGTGACTGTGAATTAGGTAGGCAAGGTTTCAAATCCCATCTGGTATATATTGTAGCAGTGTATCAAACAATTGATGATGGACAATAATGACTCACTGCACAAATGTGTTATGAAAAAATTCTACTTGGATTGAGACTTTCACTGGGGGGTATTGTTTGCTCCTCTGTGGCTCACTTTTAACCATAGCCATATTTATTCACACACAAACTGCTGATGATCCTCCTCCATATATGTGATTTCTAACAAGAGTTATTATATTCACACCATCTCTGAAAACCTTTGGTTATGTGGTGTATTCTACTCATGCCCATGAATTTCCATCATCAATGTCAAAGGTAATGATTTTTAGAATGCGTAATTGCCTTTTGTTTGCCTGATATCATGTTGTCTATTCCCCTGAAATGTATTTGTCAACCAACTCTTTCTTGAGTACTCTGTTAGCATGCATTGCTAATATCTTCTACTTGTGACTATATAATTTAACAGAGTCATAGGTTCAAACACAGGGCTGTGCATTTTGTTTGATTGATAGCAAGTTTTCCTTACCCTAGCAATGTCTTTTTCTGGTCACCTATGCTCCCAGTGTTTCAGCAGCATGACATGCCACTCCAGTGTCTGAAGCTTGTCAGTGACATGAGCAGAGGTTCCATGTCATACCTAATTTTGTCTCTTCTACTAGTGTCACATCTTACATTCTATACACTGTATTCTATACAATGTTGGCTATCCTGTCTTAATATAATTTATTTATCTGGAGTCTTATGCCGCTGTTGTGATGGCCATTTGGAGGTATGTGTTAATTATGGCTATGTAAGTGATCTCTGTATTACTGCAAGGATGTGTGCTGTGTTCTGGGGGCTTTGCATGTTTGCTTCATGACTACCCTTGTTAAGGCATATGTATAGCAAACTTGTCATGTGGTAGTTCTGAGTTTATTTCCCTTGAGGTATGTTACTTGTTTTGTTTCATTACAATTAGCCTGCACATGTAAGACATTTCACTGATGGTGTTCTTGTGACCCCTTGTAATATGACATGTACAGTTTTCCTTGTAATATAACATGTGCAGTTCTCCTTGCAATATGACGTGTGCAGTTTTCCTTGTAATATGACGTGTGCAGTGTCAAACATTAACATTACAAAGTAGATCCACTGGCATGTTGATTGTAGTGCTGTACTGATCCACTTTGAGAGAAGCTATATTCCATTTCTAACCCACCTATAAGGTATAATATAGCTGGGTGTCTCACACTCAATTGGTCTTAGGTATGTACATGTTGTTACATCACAATATTAGTTTACTGACATTTCCAGCATCTCCCATGTACATAATTCTCTCCTGTTATCAGTTTGCACACTTTATGCATCATAAAAAGTTACATGCTCTTCCTCCTGACATTTGTGACTGTCTGGCATATCCTTGAGTACTGTAGTCACTAATGATTGGCCTTTTCTGTTTCTGACCTCATACCTTTAAGAATGCACATGCTGCTGTCACAACCTTTATTCTAACTACTGTCGCAATATATATGAGCACTATGTCCAACTTGTCCCTAACTTTGTGCTTTTGTCCTCACATTATGTGTGTGTTTGTCCAGTATTCTTGCACTGAGAGGTTGAGAGGTGTAAATTTTGTATAATTCAAAATGTCTTAAATAGCTGTATTGTTCCACAAGCGTTTTAGCTGCTCCACATTTCATTACTGCTCTTTTATGTGAATCACAATTCAAATAATATTGAACATCTCCACTTTTTCAGTCAAAAATGTACACCATCATCTTTTACTATTTGTTGCTAGACTTTCTCTTACTCATGTTTTCTTGATTTACTTAGCAGATGCATTCGAGTGTTCAAAGACTCAGTTCCAATTATGTGGTTTGTTGTGCAGACTCAGTTCTTTACATTGTGTACATAGATAAGGCCGTGCAGCTGTTTAACATGCTGTGGCAATTAGCCTGTCCTGTGGGCTTGAGGTATGGTTCCTTATCCTGTTACGTGTCATAGCTGCATGCATATTTGATTAGCAATGCTAATCATTGCACTAACATGGTGAATTGTGTTAGCTTAGGCATGACACGGACACAATGTTAATGATTCCCCAGCAAAGTTTTTTCCCGTAGTTGAAATGAATACTGTGAGCCTAAAGCCACTCATTTGAGATAATTTGTCATCTGTATTAGAGATATTTTTATCACATTGTCTATAGAATCACTAGCTATATTGACATTCTCAGTGCATGCATTGACAAGTCCCATTAAGTTTATATTACACATATTAACTTGTCTTCCCTTTCTGAAGCACTTACGTATAATGTAAGTCACCAGCTTTCTCTTGTACCTGTATTATATTTTGTCTTCTTTTGAACTAAAATATGACTCATTTGAAAGTCTCTGTGATCCTTCTTACACCCACTTATTTTAACTTTTTTTTAACCTGTCATTTATAGGTTCACTGGTTTATGCTAAGCGCATGATTCTGTAAAGTTCACAGAAGCTATTTACGGACAGCAAAGCATACCAAAGGAACACTTCAGTGCACCTGGTGTGGGTGCAATTTCAGGCAGACTGTATCAGTATAAGATAATTAGGGATTCTATGTATGCCAGTCTGATACCAAAGCACACTGTGCACACAGAATGCAACTCAAATGTGACAGACAGCCATGCTGACTCCATTTCTGAAATCCTGAGTGCATACTGACCCCAAAGAATTCAAGGAAATATTAGGGATTACAGTAAAACTTCTGGCAAAACATAAAAAAATATATAAAAATGCAACCTGCAGTTAATATACTACAATGGGCTGCAGTGATACCAGCAAAAATGAGGCTGTGGCTGTCTGCCCTAGAAGGCGGCCAGAAAGGGTCAGAGCAAGGCTGCAGCTAAATCAGTTGTCAGACCAGCAAATAATCAACAGATATTGTTCTAGACAGACAACTGATGCAGGCTGTCTGGAACATCTGTGCCCCACACGTCTGTGCAGACTCTGTGAGGAAATTCTATCCCACTTGAAACCAAAGTGTATCTTAGCCTGGGTGTACTTGCACTTAGGACACTCCAAAGACACATGGGGGATACTATGGGAGTATCACAGATAGTTGCCAGTCATATCCTGTCAAAATTCCTGGAAGTAATGTGCAACAAGGTGGATGACTACATACACTTTCCATTTACCCTCATGGAGAAGAGAATTATAATGCACCAGTTCTACAACAATGCAAACGTCCCACATGTACTCTGTGCAATAGTTTGCACACACATACCTATAAGGACACCAGTACATCCTGAAGCAAACTGATACATAAACAGAAAGGGCTGGCCATCCATCAACTGCCAAGTTGTGTGTCTAGCAAATGGCAGCATAACTAACATCTTGGCAGCACTCCCTGGAAATGTCCACAATGCTGCCATTTGGAGGAAAGGGGATTGAGGGCTGTATTCCTGCAAGGTACAATACATGAAGGACTGCTAATGGGTAAGTACAGAAACACAGTTAGGATGCAAGTTAAGGATACCCCTCACAACAATATCCATTCTGACCAAAACTGGGTTTTTTTGCTTGCAACAGGTGACTGTGGTTATCCACTTGAGTCATGGCTAATGACCCAGTACCATGAACCATCTAACCATACACAGGAACCCTGCAACAGAGCACATGCAACAACCAAAAACACCATAGAACATGTGTTTGGGGCACTGAAAGCTAAGTTCAGATGTCTGGATACATTGGGGGGGGTGTACTGCAATACACATCTGAAAAGGAAGCACAGATGACAACAGTGTGCACCATGCTGTACAACATGATAACCAGAGCACATGGTAGCCTTCCAGCTGCAAGTGTGGGTAAACTACCCAAATAATCCAAATGTCTGACGAGGACATCCCACAGGTATTGGAGGAGGAGAAAAGGTCACAGGTGGCAGAAGTCACAGGCATAGGCAACGTAAGGTGCGATCAAAAGTGCAGGCCCAGCCAACACGGCAGTATCTGACTCAAATCCTTGAGTCATGACAAGGAAAAAGTACATTTGTATACAGATTGAACAATGACGTTCAGGTATTGCCCCACCACAGTAATGCAGATTGCAACAAAAGGTAAGTACCCATGAGATATACACATTAAGCATCAGACTTAACACCATAATCATAACATATTCCAACATGAACATATGTAAATGTGTCAAAACAGTGATCATCAGCTCAGGGTAATACTGTATGCATACACACTCAGATTGTTGTATCTCTGTATGGAAAATAATAAGTGACACACATCAGTGCTACACACACATATCTCTTCAATGTAATAACATGACAAAAGAGAAATCACGCAGGACATAATTGCAGACTTTTTAAATTCAGAAGACACATATCACAGTACAGTTGTATTTCAATAATATGAAACAGCTATTTGTACTTCACTGTTCAACACACTCTAACCTAGTGTAGGGAGACCTCACTGATGTCTCACATCATGGTCCTCTCTGCTCTGACCATGTACAGACACATTAAAAAAGTAAACAGGTAAACCAACGTGTTCTTGCACAAGAAGTGGTCACTTTAATACAATAAAATCACCAGAGACTCAGCACTTTCACCTTTTACAATCCAGGCATCATCAGAGTCTGGATTGTAAAAGGTGAACGCGCTAAGTTTCTGGTGATTTTATCGTATTAAAGTGACTTCTTCTTGTGCAAGAACACGTTGGTTTGTCTGTTTACTTTTTTACTGTATTTACCACACTGCTTCTGCATTTGTGGCTGCAGTCCATGTACAAACACATGTTGCCCTGGTTGCTCCACAGAGTAGATAGATTGGGTTACAATACCATGTTGAGATGAAGGAACAGGACTGTGACTAGAAGGCCTTATGACTGGTAGAACCACAGCAGATGGGCCAGCAATATAACTTTGTGCAAGTTGGACCATAGACAGTGATTCACAATAGCCAGTGGTGGCTCTGTAGACATGTGGCCTGGCTCTCCTAGGTTGCAGTCTGCTGAGAATAGTTAGGGAAAGCAGAATCCTGCTGCTAGTATGACACTGCTACATGGAGGCCAGAGTTTTCAGCATCCATAATACAGCTACTAGACGCTCATTCTGAGTGGCCAGTGCAGCCATAATGACACTGTGTCTGCAAACTTATTCTTCATGCATGACATGTAGCTGGTGTGCTACACAATCTGTGGCATGAGCAAATGCACAGATGTCTGAACGATACCATTGCTGTGACCATTTATTTGCATGCAGCATGAGGCAGACACCCTCTATCACCTAGCCATGCACAACATCCACTTGCCTACATCTACAGCTTCAACCCATTTCTGATTGCTGTATGGAACTGCCATCAGAATTGCTCTCAACTGTGGAATATTGGTCAATGGCCTCAGCCTGTTCAACATTACTGTGCCAGCATCCACTGAATGGCTAGACAAGTGGACCTCCACATTTGAGTCTACATCTGCTGCAACATCACTGTTAATATTATGGATGGACTGTCCAAACACCTCAAGGCCCTCTGTGCCAGGGACCATACTACCATGGTGAGACACATCTTGAACACCATCAGGATTCCTGGATGGGCTGCTGAATGATACAGATAGCTGATGTGCTCCAAGCTACAAAGACACAGATCGGGACACAGTGCGTGCATCACATGATGAATATTAACGACATATGGCATATATATTTTACTACAATATCACAAATTATAATGACTTTACACAATGTCTGCTGTACACGTTTCACATAATCTACATAAATGAAGAATACAATCTGTTTAAATGGCCAACACACATGACATATGTGATGAGTAAAAAAAAAACACACACACCTGACAAAAACTCATGGGAAGATGGCAGTGTGAAGATGGATGAACTTCAGCTAGTATAGGGGTGAAAAAAAGAGATTAGTGAACACATCATGTATACCATTAACCAGGTGAACGCAGTTAAAACATACAGAATGTGTGACATACATGTACTACTGATATGTGCACTTGGGGACATTAATACAGTCTAGTCTAGGAATGGTAAGGACACAGTATTAATAGAAGTCAGCTACAGGATTTACAGCAAGGACAGGTTTGAAACATAGTTAATAGCTACCACTGACAGACTCCTGCTGTGGAGAGGTTGTGGGTTGTACTGTGGATCCTGCAGTGGGAAAGTAAAGAGAAAGGCAGCACAGTTGTGTATTTAGCAAAAAGAATACTGGCAGCATCACAAATACAACACAGTAACATGGGCTGCAAATACATGATGGACGTTACCACTGTACACCAGCTGGGTCTGTATTGACAAATATTGACATAAATGCCAGGTATCACATGTGCTAAACATTGTTGAAAGATATAACAATTTTGCTGTAACATAGCTGGTCTGTCTGCACTTGAAAATGCATGGGCTGGCCCTCTGCTGGATGTACCTGTAGAGTACAATAGTAGCAAAACAATAATATAACAGTAATCAGCAGTGCCATGAAATGATGAGGCACTAACAAGGTAGTGTTCAGTGTAACAGTATACAGACACTCACCTGCTGATCCTTGGTTTGGTCCCAAAGTAGATGGATCTGTGAATATTAATGCAAACAGCTTTACAAATGCTGTCTGAACTGTTTTATCTGTACTTCAGTTGTATCAGTACATGTCATTAGACTTATGTTCATCATCCTCACCCTGTGTTAATGTGTGCGCACTGCTCAACTCTGCTGCTGTAAATTAAAAATGGTATTACATCAGTATTCATGCTACAGTAATATGCAGTGATTGTCTCAATACACAGCCCTGGAATAGAAAGAAAGACATGCATGTTCATCTTGGAATTCCATCTTCAGGCCCATGAACTGGGATGCATCACTCCCCTCTTGCTGTATGCACTGAGGACAAAAATATTGTGATGTCATTGGGGGGGGGGGTTCAGTGGAGGTCCACCACTGGTGGCATTCCTTGATCTCTCATAGCAACTCACTCTGTTGACTGAATGAAGCATCATGCCTGAGCAGCGTCATCTACAGGATTCTCATGATCAGTCGTGGCCTCCAACTACAGGGATTATGTTGGTGAGGTCCGTTCAGATTTCATTTTCCTAAACAGTATCACCTAAATGGCCTAGAAGTCTCCTTCCATGCTGATGGAAGGCATCAGTTATGATATCATTTTCCTGGGGGTGAGAAGGTGCCACCCCTAGGATGGTTGGGCATTTGAACGACAGTGATATGCACATGATACTATTCATGTTGGAGCCTATTTATGTATTCCATTCTGTGAACAACATATGCCAACATAAACAGTATGCATTCCTGTGCAGTGAAAATGTCTGTATAACACTGTGTGACAAATACTAATGTAACATATTAAAAGTAACAACAATGCCTTCATAGATAACATTGTTGAAATCAGCATAACGTCCAATATCCTTACAGTTCATGAGTGGGTTTAGAACCACTGACAATACCTATATTTTGCAAGGCGAGCCACAGACAACAGCATCATGCATCAGGAGTCTCCTTTAATCTCACATGCAAATACTGCAACAAGTAACAATTTGAAGAACATATGGATCTATAATAATACCTTTGTTAAGAAACATCATTGAAGACATATCCATAACAGCAACGGCATATGCTTTTAACAGTTTTGTTGGGAGACATGAATTAAAAAATATTTGTAATGTCAACATCACATACTAGATATGGATAGTGTCAGAAATGCAGTAAATTAGCCTTCATATACTGTTAAGATTTGCAATGGAAGTCTGTCTGTTCAACTGCATATTGGACTGAAATTAGTTATTTAAAATAACAACACCTGTATGCATAAAGTTCAAGAAAGCATCACTCCAGTAACTTATAACAACTTCTGTTAAAGATAATATTTTCAGTAAAAATTAATTTAAACATGTACCTTTGGAAATTATTAACTTTAAGAGATTTACTAATCACCAAAACAGAAATGCTACCAATTGCCAATATACCTTTCACTTCAAATCACAGAATCAAAGTGCACCTAATGTGCATCCACCTTTAAGTACCGTTTGCTCCATGCATAATTAATGAGGTTCATTAAAAATCAAGTTTTTGGGATTCCATTCACGCACATTTACGTAAATTGGCTTCATAGGTGTGTACTAGGCTAATGGCACTGGAGCCTTCGGAAGCCTAGCCCATATTATTACCCTGGCATCGTGCCACCCAACCTTAGTCCCCAGTGTCTCTGTCGAGTAGAGCCTCTGGAGTGATCCCGGGGTGAATTTTCTATTTCTCATCCACTCATCAATATTTCTCTTGTAGAGGGCCAGTGAGGTGCTCTGTTTGCTATGTATGGGAAGTCTATTCCATAGCATGGGCTGTCTCTGGGTTATGAACCTGTCCCTCCAGCACGTTCTGTTGAGTGTGGTAATGAGGTTGAGGTCTCTGGAGCATGTGGTGCAGAGGGATCAGGATTTCTTTAGATGTAGCATTTCTAACAGAGCTGGATCAGACATGGCTTTGTAAGTCAAGCAGAGATTGCCTCTAAGTAGGCGATATGAGACAGAGAATAGTTGGGGTTTTTTGAGACTGTCCATATAGGACAAGGGTTTAAGGCCTAGGATCCTCTTTGTGAGGTACTTTTGCAGCATCTCCAGTTGTTGCAGGTGTCTAGTGAGGTACATGCCAAATGGAGCATTGCACTCGATGACTGGCCTAATAAGGGAAGAGTAAAGGGAGACAATGACCTCTTTCTTCCCGGATGCAAAACCCTTAGTAATGAGATGTGCCACACAGAAGGACTTTCTGACCATAGTGGCAATGTGGTGGTCAAAACAGAGGTTGCTGTTAACCTGTGTTCCCAGATCTCTTATAATGCCTTCTGTGTTCGGTGGACTACCATCGATATGCTAATTCACGGGAACTGGGTTTTTCCCACAGGGGATGACAACACATTTTTTGGCATTGAGCTTAAAGCCATGGTTCTGATACCAGTTGTTGGTCTCAGTGAGGCCTTTCTGTAGGATGTCAACATCACTTGAGGAGTTAATAACTGCTCCCAGCTTGCAATCATCTGCAAACTTTGTCATCCAGAGTCCCTTTATGTTGGCCTGGACTTCAGAGAAGTACATACCAAACAGGAGAGGACCCGGGTCCGAACCCTGTAGGACTCCACTCTTAACTGGTTGGCAGTCTGACTTAGAGTCAGCTACTTTCACACTGTGGGTTCTTTCTGTGAGTGCCAGTTTGCAACCCACCAAATGAGATAGGGGTTGATGCCTAGCTTAGTGAGTTTTTCTATGATTCCTGAGTGGAGAATGGTATCAAAGGCCTTGGCCAGATCAAGGTAGGCTGTATAAACCACCTTGCCTTCATCCACATCTCTGTTGACTGACTCAAAGAAGTCAATCAAGTTGAGCAGGCATGATCTAACCTTCACAAAACCAAACTGTGTAGGATCCAGAGTTTGGAGATTCCCTATATCCCTTATTTATTAGGTCCACAATGATGTGTTCCATAGCTTTCCATATCAGACCCGTCAAGCTACTGGGGCGAAAGTTCCCAGGGTCTTCAGTCACTCTTCCTTTGTGGACAGGGATGACTGTAGCAGTGTGCCATTCAGTAGAGACAAAGCCTGAGGTGATGCTGTGATTGAACAGGGCACACAGGTGAGGTGCCAGTTCACTCTGTAGTTCATGCAGAACACAGCCAGGGATATTGTCAGGTACCATATAAGCTGTATTCTTGGCCTTGGACAGTGCTGTTTTAACCTGTGCAGCAGTAATACTGGGTGTCTGGCAATCTACTGGTATTGTGACTGGTCATTTGGGCGGGTGAGAGGGGTAAAATTGGCACTGAATCTGTCAGCCAGTATTTTAGCAATATCTGTTGGGTCAGTGTAGGAGGTACCATTGTGCAGTAGTTCAGAGCAAATCTGGGTATTGTCATGGAGATTATTTACATAACTATAGAAGGCCTTGTGGTTGTCTTTACTATCTGCTACAATTCTGTTTTAATAGCCAGATTTAGAGGATTTGATGAGGGATCTCAACTTTTTGTTGAGGCTAATGAGGGAATTTTTCCAGTCTTGGGACTTCACTTATTCTGGATCAGTTTCCTCCTTCTACTGCAGTTTTTTTATGGCAGGGGACCACCAGATTGGCTTCCTATATTTTGAGGAGAGCATCTTGATTCTATTGCGTATAGCGAGATCCATGCATTTGTGTACGTGTTCATACAGTGCATTGGTGTATGATTTGGCAGTCATGTAACTATTCTCCATTTGCACGGGTGCCGTGCAGTTAGCCACCTCTGTTTTTAGGACCCAAAGTTAGCTTTGGAGAAGTTTTTAATGGTGATTACCTTTGTGGGGGGTGGGGTGGGAAGGATGTGCATTTCCAAGGTGATTAGTTTCTGGTTGGATCTAGCCAAGGAGGAGTTAACTATTGGTGTAGAGCAACAGTTGCCCATGTTAATAATGACCGGGTCAAGGATGTTGCTACCTCTAGTGATGGTAAGAGCAAGCTGGTGCAGGGCATTGGAATTAATGAATTCCAGGAAACATTGGGCAAGTGTATTGGTACATGAGTAGTTTACCCAGTTAATGGAGGGGTTGTTGAAGTCATCCAGTATGAGAGTGTTAGGTTGGACCCTAATATTCTTCAGGGTGCTTAGGACCATGGAGTGTAAGTCTTGGGACATGGTGGGGGACCTATAGCAGGCTACAACCTGAATCACTATCTTACCCAATGTTAGCTGCACCTGAAATATCTCTGATGCTTTATGTTGGGCTACCAGTCTGGAGGTGTATACATCCTTTATGAATATGGAAACACCACTGCCTTTGGAGCTTCGGTCAAAGTTCTGGGGCCGAAAGGTATGGAATGAGTTATATCCTGGAAGTGCAGGGTTGCTTTCTGCTGCCTTGGACCAGGTCTCTGTTACAGCAAAAATGTCGATGTTCTCCATTTTAAGGAATGCTTTGAGTGAGTGCATTTTGAGATTTAGACTTCTAGTGTTGAGCAGTATGACCCTCAGATTGCATTTCTTTGTAGCTGTTACGGTAGTAATTTGGTCTTTGGAACACCACCAAAAAAGGCACTATAGGGGTGGCAAGAGCCTTGGCCAGTATCCAGATGGCCAGGGTTGACAGATGCAGGCCATCTCTGGCAAAGCATTGAGGTCTGTCAATCATGTCATCCCAGGCAGACAGATACTGGATCCCCTTAGAATGACACCAGACACTTAGCCAATTGTTGAAATCAATCATTTTCTGCTTGTAGGATGCTGCTCTCATACCCACCTGGGCTACATAATCCGAGAGCTCCTCCATATCTCTTTTCATGTAGTCCAGGGAGGTACATCTCAGGTCATTCACACCCACATGTACAATGACAGAGTCATATTTGTACCAGTTGTTGAGGGACCTGAGTGCATGCTTTATTTGGTGGATCCTGGCACTTGACAGGCAGCTTACTGTTACTTTCTCCTTATTCAACCTAGTGAGTAGGACATCAGTGTGCCTCACTATTGAGTCATCTGACTAGTGTGTCGGGCATGCTGTTTTGCCTTTGGGGCTTTGGTTGAGTGGCACATTGTTTAGGAGAGTTATGTGTCTCATGATTAGTGTTGTGCTGTGGTGATCAAGTGTGTTTTTGCCTTGGGGGTCTCTGCTGTTTGGGTAGATTTTTATTGAGAGCCTCCACAAAGGTGGGTGTGTGGTTTGTGTTTTTATGTGAAGGCAGTGCTGGTGAGTGTTCTGGAGGGCTATCTGTTTCATGCGGTGTGGTGCAAGTGTTGACCTTCTCCTCCTGACCAGCTATTCTGATCTTGGCTGGAAAGTGCGTGGCTTCCAGTTTTGATATATAAGTGCATCTCTTGCAAGTCTGAGTGTTGGGAGATAAGAGGAGAGGGTTGTCGGTGTACATGAGGCAGTTGCTACATTGTCTCAGGATGCCCAAGTTCACCTTGGTAATAGGAGAAAGCACAGGGAACTGACCTTTAGACATGCCTACAGGGGTGGGCATCAATAATAAGTACTGGAGCTGTTTCCTTATAGAATATTTAGTGCTGATAGCACTTTTGTGTGTTACAATAATCGCTACAAGAATTCTGGTAATGTGCTAGACTAATAAGCTAGGAAAAGTGCAGGAGAGGAGAGAACTAGCAAGTCTAAGGTAAAAATTGAGGAGCAGACTTTGGCACCACGAAGAAGCTTACAAACAGTCCTGGATACAGCAAATCTGTATCTGGACTAGACTAGTTACAGGAAAGGTGGGAAACAAGCACAGACATGGGCTTTTAGACCAGAAAGTTGAAAAAGATGGAAAAGCTGCCCAAACGGCCAATAAACTACAATTTCTGGGCCAGAGACCACTCCTCTTGTGGTAGATAGGCTACCTAGTGCTTACCACTCCCATTGATAAGCTAGAAGGATTCTCTCCAACACAGAAAGGCTTTGGTGGCTCAGAAGCTTACAAACAGTCCTAGATACAGAAAATCTATATCTGGACTAGACTAGTTACAGGAAAGGTGGGAAACAAGTGCAAATGCAGGCTTTTAAACCAGAACTTTAAAAGAGATGGAAAAAACTGCACAGGCAGCCAATAAACTACAATTTCTGGGCCATAAACCACTCCTTTTGTGGTAGATAGGCTACCTAGTGCTTACCACTCCCACCAATAAGCTAGAAGGCTTCCCTCCAACACAGAAAGGTTTAGGGGGCTCAGAAGCTAACAAACAGTCCTGCATACAGAAAATCTGTATCTGGACTAGACTAGTTACAGGAAAGGCAGGAAACAAGCTTAGAATTTATTTTCATGGACCAAAACTTTCAGGCATACTGTGTAAACACCCATTAGGTATTGATAAATGGTACCATGTGTAACACATGCCTGTTGTATTCCAATGATCTGATAATATGACATCAGCACCACTTTCAAACATTGATTTTTTATATATTTATTGATTAGACCATTGTTACCGTAAGTGAGTAGTACCTCTGTGAGCATTTCTCTGTGTTTGTATTATCCAGACTTCGTCAACTTAAGGATCATGGTGGCTACTTCAAGGAGGCTGAGATGTGTCCATGTGCACAACTGGATTGATGAGAAGATGACCCAGATGTTGACCATGTATTCCATATTGTAGAAGAGGATGACAGCCAGATCCAGAAACTTCACCATGATCAACGTATGGAACCAGATCACAAGGGAGCACTGATGGAGGATAGTGATCAACTGCACTAGAGTTTAGGATTGTCACTGCTATGATGACCTGCAGCAGAGAGATGAGGAGGAGCTTTGAAGGAGGGTCTCTGAGGTACAGAGGCAGCCTGTAGGTCACTATATTAAGTGTCAATATTCTACTTATGCCTGTGCATTGCAGTGGATTTTGAAGATATTTTTCTGTCCCATATACATCATATAGATGTTTTTATAACCATTTAGTAGCTGCTGTAACATCTAACTACATAATTTCACATAACCACTGTTGTCATACATCACAGCCACCTATAGCACCTAGGCCGTGGATAACTGAGCACTTTGTAGTTTCCCATTATAGTCCCATAATATCACCTACTGCACTGTTATACACTGAAAAAAAATATACAGATTCAGTACATCATTCCTCATAATAGCACAGATGCATTTATTTCATCAAAAAAGTAATACTTGTCTGACTGCTTATAAATATGTTTTCTGTTATGTACTGATAGCTTTTATTTCTTTACAATAAAATGCCCAATAATTGTTTGCAGTTTCTGTATTTATCCATTCTCCATAGGACTTCTAATATTCAAATTTACAGTCTCTCATCTGGTCAACTAGGCTATGCTTAAACAGAGTTATAGTGGTGCTTTGTTTGATGTGAATGTATAACCTATTCCAGAGGAGTGATAACCTCTGAGAGACTTATCTGTCTCTCCAGCAGCTATTTATTTTCACAGGCCAGGTTAAGGTCCTTGGAGCTGGTGACCCTTGTCCCATTTGACTTGCAGATCTGCAGCATTTCCGTTAGGTTTGGATCCAAGATTGCTCTGTAGGCCTGGCACAAGGTTTAACAGACATGACCTGCCTTTGACAAAACCAAACTGTGTCAGATCAAGGGTTAGGAGATTACCTATATCCTTATTTATAAGGTCCATGATGATTTGTTCCATGGCCTTACACATAAGGCTGGTTAAGTTTATGATTCTGTAGTTCCCATGGTCTGTTGTAGTACCCCCTTTATGAAGGGGGATGACGGTTGCTGTTTTCCATTCAGCAGGGACAAAACCAGTACTCAGGCTGTGGTTGAAGAGAGTACCTGTTGGAGATGCTAACTCATGCTTTAGACCATTTAAAATGCAACCTTGAATTCCTTCTGGTTCCATGGAGGTTATGTTTTTGGCCTTGGAGAGAGCATTAATAACTTGCTCTCTGGAGATGCAAGGTGGGGGAGATGTAGAGGGAATGCTTTGTGGAGACGGGGGGGGGGGGATTTCACCAAACATGTTGGCAAATAGCTTATCTATTTTCACAGGATCAGTGTGTGTGTTGCCATCCACAGCTAGTTCAGCACATGTCTGGGTCCTACCTTTTAGGTTATGGAAATAGCTGAAAAATGCTTTATGGTTATCCTTAGCTATGTTTGCTAATTTTTTTTCTATGTTGCCTTTAGAGAATTTTACAAGTTGTTTTATTTGTTCAAGCAGAGGAGGGTATTCTTCCAGCACTGGGACCTCTCTTTTTTATTCTTAGATAGCAACTTCTTCCTCTTGTGGTATAACTTATTAATGCTAGATGTCCACCAGAGAGGCTTGTATTTTCTTGAGGATTTTGTTTTGATCATATCAGGTACAGATGTGTCAATTGTCAATGCCATCTGTGGGAGCAGAAGCTTGGAAATTATTTATGCCATCCCTTAGGAGGGTATAATTAGCTTTGGTGAAATTTGTTAGCCTGATTTCACATAAGAGGGCTTCAGGTGTTATAGCTACTTCAGATGTGACTGATTTGGGATCAGATTTGAACAGTGAGTGTCCTGTACTTGTGGTGGTGCAATGGTCACCCATGTTGGTGAGGACCAGGTTGAGGATATTTGATTGTGGGGTTGCATAGTATTTGTTCCAGGGCATTAATGTTAACTAAGTCCAGAAACCTTTGTGCAAGCACGTTGGTACTCATATAAGTTTCCCAGTCAATGGAGGGATAGTTAAAATCATCCATGACTAGAGTGTTTGGTTGTAATTTGATTGACTCAAGTAGGTCCAAATAAGCAGAGTGGGTCTCATGGTTCATTGAAGGGGGTCTTATCCACAGTTAGTTGAACTTGGAGTAACTCCATGGAGTTTTCCTGTCTAACAAGTCTAGAGGTGCATTTATCTTTGATGAAGATAGATACTCCTCCTCTTTTGGTTCTCACACGTTCATTTTGTGGTACGAAAATGTGGAAGGCATTGTAGCCTTGCAAGGCTGAGGTACTCCCTGCAGCCCTGAACCAAGCTTCTGTAAGTCCACAGACATCAACATCCACAATGGAGAGGACTGCTTCCAGAGATTGCAGTTTCTAATTTAAACTCCTAGTGTTTAGGAGCATAACCTTTAATTTATTTGTGAGTGATATTTTCACTATGGGGAAGCAAGTATCTTAGACAGTATCCAAAAACCTAGAGGTGACAGGTGAAGACCATCTCCGCCAAAGCGGTATGGTCTAAACTTGGCAAAGCAATATGGTCTATCAAACATATCCTCTCAGGTTGACAGGATCTTGATCCTCTTAGAATGACGCCAGAAACTAAGCCAATTGTTGAAGTCAGTCATTTTTTGTTCATACTGTTGTATCGTCCCAGGTGAGGGTAGAATGCTGCTCAAGGCTAGGGACATACCTGCCTGGGATACAAATTCATAGAGCTCAATCATGTCTCTCTTCATATAGTCCAGTGAGGTCTAGCTCATGTCATTCACACCAGTATGAACTATGATGGATTCATAATGGTATTGTTGAAAGACTTGAATGCACATGTCATCTGAAAGATCACGGCACCTGATAGACAGCTGACAGTAGCCTTCTCCGTGTACAGCCTGGTGAGAGGGACATCTGTGTGTCTCACAATGGAGTCAGTTATGACTAAAAGATTTGGTTTAGATGTGCTTTGCCTTAATGGCTTATTTGGTGAGACACTGATACCTGTGTTTTATGTGTATTGGGTGCTGTAGGTGCTGTATTAGGTGTAGTATGTTTGTGTTTGGAAGATCTCTGGTGTTTAGGTAGATTTATGGTGAGTGCCTCCATGTATGATGGTTTATGTGTTGAATGCATGGTTTGCTAAGGAGATGTAGTATGTGAGCTGACAACCTGTTCATTTTTGCTGTTCTGTATGCAAGAGACAAATGATCCTTTGTTCCATGTGCTTTTCTTTATTACCCTTTTGTTCTATTGCCACGATTGAGTTTTTTTCTAAAAGACTATAAACTCTGTTGGAATCAGTTGCACTGTATAGTTTATACATCATTGGAAGGCAAGTTAATGGTCTATAGTTTTTAGGATAGCTTGCAGGTTCACTCTTAAGTAGGAGCATTGTTTTTTTTCCTGTTGTTATCCAGGCTGATGTCTGTTCAGGGTATGCATACAAATAGTTCTTACTTGTGGCTGAATCTTCATGCAAAGATGTTAACACTTTTAACTAGAAATCAAGTACTGCATCTGGGCCTGGGGTTTTCCATTTAGGAGCCTTTCTTAACTTTGTTTCAATTTCTCTGGCCTTTACTTCATCCCATTTCATATCTTGTACATTTGAACTTCTTATTTTTTCTATTACTTCTTCTATCCATTTAGTATCTTTGTTATATTTCACAAGATCCTCATAGATATTTCTCCAAAATGTATCTATTTCTTCTTTTTTGGTGGTATTTCAATTTCTTTGGCCTTGTTTCCCAATTCTCTATAAAACTTTTTTGGGTCATTAATAAATTGCTTATTTTGTACTTTTCCTTTATATTTATCTACATATCTTCTATGTTTTTCTGCCTGTGCTGAATTTTTAGTTTATTATTTGTGATAGTGCATGATAGATCCTGATCTAATAGAACAATGCATGTTGCTATTATCACGTCTATCTTTCTGAGTATTTTTGTTGATCTGTTCCCTCTTCCATACTCTTCTGTTACACTTCTTGTCTTGCTGTTACTTCCCAAATGTGCAATAGTCAGGAGTGAGTCCCCAGTCCATACATGTACGATATGAAGAGCAGGATATATCATACTACAACTGATGAAATGCAATATTCTAAGCAATCACAATGTGAAGTCATAGTCTTACAGTATATTGTCTAATGTCTTCCTGTCCAATTGTGGTAATTTACTGCGCATTAGTCTTACTATCATTCAAACTATGTGTTTATTGGTATGTCTTGCATGGGGACCAAAGCAATATAATTTTATTCCGCTTGCACTGCTGTGTATAGCTGATCTACAATAAAGTTTACTTTGACTTTGACTTAATTGCTTTATAGTTTTCTCTATTAGATTCTTCCATGATGGCATTTGATTTCTCCCCTTCCTTTCCCTTACTACACTCTGTTTTTGTGGTAAGACTTTATCTGTTATTAATTTAGCTGCACAGTAATATTTACTTCTGTTATATCACACAAATCTCTATGGACAGTCCTAATTACTATGTTCATTTGTTTTATCAGCCTTCTAACTTTTGGGGTTTTATTGACCTTCTGTAGTCCATTTCTTTCATTGATCTTAATATGTCTGTCCATCTCTATTAAATCATGCAACTCTTTTCTTAAATAATTTTCTTCTAAAATTAGGGCACATTCTTTGTTCCCCCTTTACCTGCGGGCATTCTTTAGAAAGTTACAGCATCTTCCTGTGCTACATTCTCTTCAGTTTCATCCTGTGTCATCAACTGGTCTTTCATATGAGAACTCATTGGGCTATCACTCCACAACATTGACTGCGTCAGAGTTGCCACACTTTCCTGTTCCTGCCCTTGCTGTCTAACTCCAACTGAACATTTAGACTAGTGTACTATAGAAGGCTCCAAAGTATCTTCATATGGCAATTAGTCAAATGTTTTCCACTCCACTGATTTCTCCTTAATTTGGGTGTAAATTGTTCTATCCTGCTGTGATGTTATCTGAGTTAAATTTTCTACACTAAATCCTTCCCTTCGCAGGTAATCCATAACTTCAGTTTCTATTTCTTTAACTTCTTCATTACTAATCCTCTTTTCTACTTTGCCTCTTTGTTTTCTTATTTTTTGTATTGCAAAATTATCCACGTCTGGATGCCTTTGCCTGTATTTCTCTTCAAATATCTTTGGTGCTGCTCTTTTGTATTGGTTAGTTTTGCTTTCTCCTTTGCATAAACATTGTACCATATTAAATGTCTTTTTCTTTCCCATGTCCACATTTCTTCTTCAGATGTCTTTTTTCTCCTGTTTCTTCTTACTTTGGGGACTCATTGTTCCATCATGCTGTGTTATATCCTGTGTTAGACTTTCTACACTAAATCCTTCACTTTGCAAGTATTCCATGACTTCACCTTTTTTTTTAACTTCTGCTTGATTAATCTTCTGTTCTATATTCCCTCTTTGTGATCTTATTTTTTTATTGTGACATTTTCCACATCTGGATGTCTTTGCCTATATTTATCTTTGAATATCTTTGGGGCTGCTTTTTTTTGTGTTGATTAGTTTGGTTTTCTCCTTTGAATAAGTATTATACCATATCAGACCTATCTAACTTTCCCATGCCCATAATTCTTTGTACACCTTTTAAAAGTCTCTAAAATTATGTTTTTTTTTTTGCACTACCTCAGTCACTTCGGTTTCCAAACATCCCAAAGTTTTTTGGTCTACATAGTGTTTTCCATGGATCTGTTGCATTAATGAACACAAATTTTCATTTGAAGCTTCTGATAGTTTTTCTTGTGGAAGTATTTTTCCTTCCTCTAATTTCTCTCAATATTTTTGTATATCTTCTGTCTGGAAATTCTGGGCTTCTTGCATAATAGTAACAATACAAAATTTCTTTCTTATCCTCCATATTCCACTCTATTGTCTGCATGGCTCTTTTTTGGGTTATCAGTTTTTGTGATTTTTGTGGACTGCTTCTTCCTTCTACAACAGGGGGACCATCCTCCCCCTGGGCCTAGCCAATCCCCATTGTAGGAATCTTTCCATATTTTGAGGATTTTAGACTGTCATTTTTTTCCAGTTCTGGCACCAGTGTGCCTACCAGGATTGGGTAATTTTTTATTCCGGGGCTTGTGCACCGAGCTATCTTTTTTATTTTTTAACCTACTTCTGTCCACGATATATGCTATATGAAATACAGTATATACATATCAGTGTCATGTTGGTGAGATATTGTGAAAAACATTGTGAATGCACTTTTCAAGACATCAGGATGAATTCTGTTCCAGCAATATTACTCTCCTTCGCCTGCTGATTTATCATCTCTTCATTTGGACCCATCCTCACCTGTATGGTGAAGCTGGTATTACTGCAGGTCTGTCATACAAATGGAGGTGTCCTTCTTGAGAACTTTAAGCAGACTTGGTGAACCTGCCATGTCTCGGGGCAACACTGGCACTATACCCAGAGTGCAGTAAATTAATTTTGAATGGCACTAAATCCATTTATATTGTCTTCTGTTTGCTCAGTAAGAGTGACGTGTCCAAGTTATTATCAATGAGGAACACAGATTTATGTACTTATTTTATGACTCTTGTTTCATGTATTGTTTTTCACTTATTTTTTATTACTCTGTTTTATGCATTGTTATAACTCTGAAGCTTTTCTCCCTGGCCTCCAATGAAAAGGGGTTCAGTACCTAGTCAGACTTTCTAAGTAAATAAATGCAAATAAGATGTGTGTATATATATATATATATATATATATATATATATATATCAGATGATCAAGATTTCAGAAACTCAAAATTCATTCAGATAAAACCATATGACCGAGTTTCTGAAAACGCGAACATAAAAACAAAACAACATATCGACTCTGAGACCACACTACAGTGAAGAAAATGGGACATTTCCTAATCCACACTGTACTGCAATCTCCATTCAAAAGGCTCTAGCTTTCAAAAACTCGATCATATGGTCTCAACCATATGAATTTCAAGTTTCTGAAACTTAGATCAGCTGATAAGGATCCATATATATGTATAGGTAACTATTCAAAATGTTGAGACCCACTAGAGTGATTTCTAAAATGCAGAAACTGAATGGCCAAAAAATCGGACTTACATATACAAGTCTGAGATGCCATTTCTCACAATATTCCTTTTTCTCTGAGGTATAGCAATCTTGGAGTTGATATATATATATAACTTCATCCGGTGTGCCCCCCCATGCAAAAAGAAGTTTTAAGGAGAAGTATGATTTTCAAGATTCACTTTTGTTCTGTGTTTTTGGTCTTTTTGTCAGCATGGCATTTTGAGTACTGACATTTCACTATATATATATATATATATATATATATATATATATATATATATATACATACATACAGATATCTATATCTATATGTATATAGTGTGTGTGTGTGTGTGTGTGTGCATAGCCATGGTGATCACACTTGTTTTTTTCTGGTTTTACACACACACACATATATATATATATATATATATATATATATATATATATATATGGTTCTACCTTACATAGTCGACAGTGCAGAACATCGACAATGCAATCGCGATCGCCAGAAGATCGAAAATGCAGAAGACCGACGGATGAAAACACCGACACCGAGGATACCGACATGAGAAAAAGCTGTGTAAGTATGCAGTAGTGACGGACGTTAGGGTGCGAGTAAGGTAAGTGTGGATATTGACGGTCTGTGGGGATAGGGGTGGGTTAAGTGAGTTAGGGTTAGGGCGCGGGTTAGGTAAGTGTGCGGTAGTGAAAGTCTTTGGGTTAGGGGCGGGTTAAGTGAGTTAGGGTTAGGGCGCGGGTTAGGTAAGTGTGCGGTAGTGAAAGTCTTTGGGTTAGGGACGGGTTAAGTGAGTTAGGGTTAGGGCGCGGGTTAGCTGAGTGTGCGATAGTGATGGACCTTAGGGTTAGGGTTTGGGTTAGGGTTGTAGATAGTTGTGTATGTGAGGTTTAGTGTGGGTTTGTAAGGATTTTGGTGTGCTTGTGTTGTGTGTGTGGTTTTTGGACAGGGGATGTGTTTTGTTTGTTGATTGTTGTTATTGTGGTGTGTGCAGCGTATGAGGTTTCGTGTTTGTGAACCGTCGGTTATTTCGTTGTCGGGCATGTGAGGTGTCGTGTTTATGCACTGTCGATTATGTGGTGTCGATGATTGCGTTGTCGGTGTTCTGCACTGTCGACTATGTAAGGTAGAACCATATATATATATATATATATATACATATATATATATATATATATATATATATATATAGTCAATTTCTGCAAAAGCTTGAGAATCTATTCGTTTTCTATTCTAACCACCTTACCACTTTATCAGGCTTACAGCAGCAATACTTTCTGAGGCAGTGAGACTTATGCTGAAAAGCAAAAGAAAGTATTTGTCCAGTTGTAAAACATCTGTTTTCTGAGAATGTAAATATGAGGAATTGTAAGTGATGTCACCCTTATCCTTTACAGTTTCTGGTACTTCCACATATACTATGAGAATTTTTTTCTGGATGTAAGGGTAAAATAGATGCACTTCTGTATTTTTCAAGACATTACAGAATTCTCTGTGAATGCACTAAGGAAAATAGTGGTGATTTTTAAATTGCTTTTAGTGTTGCAATAAACCCCCATGCATTTAAAGTTAAACTAACCTGATAACAGAAAGATAATGTAATGGCATTCAAATACATAGTGCAGCTGTTATTTATTGCATTTTAATATGGCTAGAAGCTATATATGCTCCAGTTAAGGTATGCACTTTGCAGAAGTTAATGAGAACCAGAATGACATCAAACAGTGCTAGGTAAGCAAGATGATACATCTGGAAGTAAAAGTTATATAAACCCCAAGCTCAGACAGAGATATGGCATGTTAAAGGTTAGTAGTTATCATAAAGTTAATAATAAGGAGAGATGGAAAGAGAGAGAAGGAAAAAACAGAATCAGCAACAGTGATTGCAAATATACAGTCATGACATCTTTGTTCATGCACAGCACTTGTTATGAAGCAATAATTATTTAATTTACTTGTACTTTTACCATGAACAGTAGAATAGCATCCATGCTGATGAATAAGACGTACCTACTAATATTGGTTTAGCCTCTACCTCTCGGCCTCCTGACAAATCTGTGATTGCCCCACTGAGCCTGTGTAGCCAAGCAGAAAACACATCTGAGCAACAGTGAACTGCCTCCTCTCCATCACTGTCAATAAGGGGGATAATACGATTCCAATGATTACATAGCTCATTGCTTTCTCATTGTTTCACTGATAGATTTAATTAACTTCCAATTAATCATATCAGGTGATATTTAATGTTCATCCCAGCAGTGAGTATGGTGTCACAGACCAAGGAATATATTCTGAAGGCTTCAGTAATCAAGAGGTCATTGAAGATGAATGTTCATTATATGAGAAGACAAAAAAAATAAATTCAGTAGCTATACTACTATGTCACACCTATTTTTTTAGGTTTCTTTTGAAATCTAAAATACTTTTTTATCTATTTTAAATATGATTTATATATCTTCTGTTTATTTATCACTTGTGATATTCAGAAGGAACATGAAATGGATAAAATGTATCAGTTTTTTCATCTGTAATTTTCCTTCATTTTATTGTTTAGTTTATTTATTATCCTTATTTCTTTGACTCATACCACTTCCTACCCTTCCTTTTTGTTGTGTGCCTCGTCTCATTATTTCTTTAACAAATGTCTGCTTTCTTTGTCTCCCTTTAATTCTTAGTGTCTTCCATTATTTATGTATTTGTCAATTCACAACAGCAGCGAAAGACCTCTATGCTCATGCAGTCACACTAAATCTCCTCCCAAACTTGGATATGGAAAATCCCAACCAAATTGTAGAAACCTGTTTTTTGTTAACAGAGATATCTATATATATATATATATATATATATATATATATATATATATATTTTATGGTAGGATGTTTTGTTCATTTGCTATTATTTTTTTTAATTATACTCTTTTTTTCTCATCTTCTGTAATCTTATACTTGTTCCATGCTACGTTAATGCACATATTTGTTTATCATGATTCACACTCATTACATGCTTCTTATGTAGGCATGTCTTTATATTCCATCTTTCTGTTCTTTGAATAAGACCTGCATCATTCTAATTATTTTCATATATTTTTTTTCAGGCAGCCTATGTCATTATGAAATAACAGCGATCTGTATGCATATCAGTAAAACAGTTTGCGCTGATGTTTTTGTGTAGTGTAATATCCCAATTTTATTTTGGCAAATGACACAATGCCATGACATGTTTGGAAATTCATACAACATCTAAAGCCTTGGTAGCTTGTTTCCACATACTTGTTTCATATATATATATATATATATATATATATATATATATATATATATATATATATATATATATATACATTTCTCTGATCCGTTTCCTGTTAACACTAATGCAGCATTAATGCCTGCTAACTGCATCTTTCTCTTAGCGGGGCAAGATTTTATGAAGCTGTCATTCAGTACAGGATGTATACCTGCAGAAAAATTATGAAATTACAATTTAACTTTTCAGAGCTGTTAAAAAACAGTAGTGAGAGATACTATAATGAAATAATATTTCAGCCTACGAAATGGAGGCTTGCAAAACTAGAGATAGAAACTGTGCCTTCCTTTTTACTACTGACAATTTAAAGAACTGATGCTGTTACACTAACATTCCTTCAGTCGATTACATATGTAAGGTCAGGTTAATGTAAGATAAAAATAACATAACAGCTGTGTATTGCTATGTGCTGCACTCTGTAGGATTTTTATTACTAATTATTTTACAATGTAAGAAATGCTGTAGATAAACAAATGAGACAAATGCATTCATAACACTGAAAGTTCTTTGACACTAGTGAGCACAGAGGTGTACTGTAACAAAGTTGTGAATGTGAATTATCTACGGAACCAGCAGTTTTACAATGGATGTGCAAAATACAGAATGTAGGATCACTTCCCCCCCTGTTTGTGGCATATTGTTATGTTTTAGATTTGCCAAGAAGGATATGTTGGCATTTCACTCTATAGTCATTTAGAATATTATCAGTTTCACAGAAACTGTATTACTCTTTCTGTAACATTTTGAAGCAATGCATACAACATTTAGGATGGTATTCATTCTCTTTACTTGAACATGTAAAGGTTATCTGTGCTGTCCATGAATAAGTGTAGCAAAAGCACGATTCATAGAGGTCACTTATGCTAATGCATGATGGCCTCAAATAAGTACAAGCAAATAGGGAAATGTAAATAATAAATTATGTAAAACTGCATATGCTAATGAGGACTTCTACTTGTGAGTCTGAGTCATGATTTCACACATTTCTGTGCTGTCCAAACATTTGTTGTAAAAGGCAGAGCTGTGCCTATTCTGTCCACTTTGCAGTCTGCAATGGTGCTATCACTTGCTTCTAGCCTTGCTATTTCCTGATGTGAGCTGCTTGTCTTTGCCGAACTAAAACTGCTTGTGCCCAGCAAGGGCTTTCTGGCCTAGAAGGTGAAGATATAGGCAGAAAATTCCACACCATAATTTTGACAGTCAAGGGATACTGAATAGGATCAGACTGGACTGGGATATTGTAAGGGTCTTAATAAGTACATATGTATGGCTCCTACTGTAGCACTGTAGGGGGATAAATCACCTTCTTAAACTTGAAGATACAAAGGCATTTATAGCCCTCACCATTCTTGCCAAGGGCTTCTTCCAGAGACAGACTCAACACACTGGGTATCTCACAGGCTTCTATTATAAGGATACTCTGGCTGTTCCTGCATGTATAGATATACTCTTGCCACATGTGGATTTCTCAGTGTCAACTCAGGAATGAGCCAGGACTATGAGAGCCTTTTATGGGGTGGCATATTTCGTTGAGGTACTTGGTGTGAAAGATTGCACCCATGGTGCAATTAGGGCCTTTCTGGTCTATGGCTACCATTCCATTAATTGCCAGGTGGTATGTGAAGTATGGGGGTACATCACCAACACCTCTGTCCATCATCCTGGCAGTGCATATGGTTCCCATAGCTAGTACACCAGCTCACTGTGCCATTGCTTCCTGCATGGTAGGATGCCCAATAGTAATCTTGTTGGTAACTGGAAAAATATATTTCTTTAAGTAGTTATTCATGGTAAAATGTATTGCTGAATACTAAACCACTTTTTCTTTGCCCCTCCCCCTCCTTTTTTCTTGCAGTTGATGCTGGATATCCAATGATACTAGTGAGAAATCCAAGTGGATCTGCAGAAGAGAGCTACTGTCCCAGACCCATATTCTCATTGAGATGGTATTTTAGGGTCTGGATGAGTCTGTGGGGGTGCCCTTCAGTATGAACCAGTTACTGCACACAGAATATTTGCTGCATGTTGCATTCTGCACAACAAGATCATGCACCAGTCTGGTGGTGAAGTGACCCGTGCTGTCACTGCAGCTCCCAGTTCCAGTACTAGTATGACTAATGATGACCAGCTGAGAGCAGTAGTAAGAGACACCATATGGCAAGCTCAAGTACATCATACGGCTGTGCAGGTAAAGAGGCAACAACCTGGTCCAGAACTATGGACCATGGCATTCAGATTAGCTTTTCCTTTCTTGTAAAAACACATAGAGTGTAATTGACATATGCAGTGATATCTGCGGACTGTGGTGTGTGGTTTATGGTCTACTGCCACTGTTCATCAAAACAGGTATTGGTATTTTTGTTTACAGTCATGCATGAGTGCTCACTGACTCCTGTTCAGTGATGTTATAAGGAATCATACAAGGAATAATCATATTTTAACTGTCTGCACAGTGCAGTTTTGTGAGGTAGTGTACTTAATGTCCAGAAATAGTACAACTAGTAAAAAATATTACTTTAGTACTTAAAATGAGTTCACACCTAGCAATTGAATGAAAATGTATCATATTGTTTCTTATACTGCACAGTGTTTCCTCAGTTTGAACTGTATTGACCGTCGAGGTACTGCACATCAAATTATTTCATTTTATCATATACAATAATTTGTGGTATCAGAGACAAACAAATCATCATTTGTGCAGTGGTGAGGATGAAGAAGCAGCACTGTTTGTTTACATAGCAGGATATTCATTTTGATGCTTAATTTTTGTAGTATTTCTCTGAATACTTGGGTATTACTACATTTAAGTTGTAGGTAATTGCTAATTGTAACAATGATAATACATAAACAGTACCATTACAGGACTTAAATGCATACAGTTAAAAAGTGTCCTAAGCCCTGCTTGTTTTTACTTTATTTAATAACTTATTCTTCTTAGAGTTAAACATTGATATGTGTGAGTGATGGTCAGATTGTAAGCAACAGAAATTTGACAGGAATCCCAGTAGGTCATTGTCAAATGTGTCATACACATCTCCTAAAGAATGGTTAGGTGATGCTGCAAATAATTTTGAAGAAGGGCTATCATGAGAGCTGGATGGTGAGTTTGTCTGATGTTGTGACCTACTTAATGCAGCTGCCTAAAATCTGTTGTGCTTGTTCCTCCCACTAATTGCAAAACTTTCTTGAGAAGCATTTGTAGACTCAAGTAATATGATCAGATGTATATGGACAGTATTCTATCCTTGTCCCCTTCCAAGACAGACTCCTACTTGAGTCTGGCAAGTGTAAAGAGTGTATAAATGGAGGCAGCCATGTATGATTGGCGTGCTACCATACTATACATCAATGTGATTATAACATTAATGCTACTGTATGCCATTTCCATGTTGTGTTAGAAATCCTCACACATACCCTGGAGGACTCTGACCATTTCCAGCTGACTCTCTGTGGCAGTGCTCTGAACCTTAACAATGTCACATCACATTTGCTTCTGGGCAATCAATGCTTTATTTGTTTCCTGGGGTAGCTGTGACAAATTTCTGCACCTCATGCCCCTTTGTAAATGTGTTATTGTGGACACTGTTACCTGTAAATTTCTGTCATCAACCAGTAATTGTTCATCTGGGTTTGGATATACTGATGTTGGAATGCACAGGTTTTCTTCCTGTACAAGTGTGAGTGTAATGTTAGCATGTGTTTGACTTTGTGATTAACTGTCACTTCCTGCAGAGTTACTAACATGCTGCGGGGAGTGAGATACTAACATTAAACCTGGGCACTGCATTTCTTTTTCCTCAAGCTGCTTTATAAATATAAATATACCCTCATTATCATCATCTTCAACAGACATTCTGCCGTTGATACCCTCCAAATTTATTGGTATAGCGAAGCTGTTTATTTCCACTGCTGACCTTGTAAAAAATCTTTTGAAAACATATCCATTAAAGAGGTAGTTACACTACTGTATTCTGAGTAAGGAGGTGTGGGTGACATTTACCATGCACACTGCCTTCACTGTTATTCTGTGCAGAAGTAGAGGGTTTACCTGTTAATAGTAATTGTTGCATGTTTAATGCAATCAAGCCATGTAAAAATTTAATTCTCAATATAAATAATATGTTTTTGTTTTAAAACAACCTTCCTGAGCAGACATGTGTTACTTCTGCAGATGTTGGTAATAGCCAGTGTCTGCACTACCTCAGGTTACACCATTCCCATCATCATCTCAGTCACAGCTATACCCACAAACGTGGAGGACATATTCCTCCTCTGGTGTTAAAGGGATAAGGGTTAGAGCACCCCGGTATTGATACAAGAAACTGCATTTTGCTTTGCCTTGGATCTAGCAAATCCTACCATGTTATTTTCCATTTTCTTGCACTGTTTTAATGTGCAGTTCCTTCCACTGACTGCATTGTCATCCATAACAGCTTAATTCCAGGTCTTTGCCTTCTCAGCTTGTTTGGTACCCTCTTTCCCAGGCTGAAGTTCTCTGTCTTGGTCACTGCTTTTATATCACTATTGCACATAAAAATTATGCCAATTTCATACGCAAAAACTTTTGATGTAATCATCAGTCAAACAACACAACAATGAAATCTTTCCTACCAACCTCAAAAAAAAGTTAGGTGACATAAACCCCATAATTGTACACAAGTGCAGACTTTCAGTTCACTTGAGTTAGGTTGTGCTGAATAATGCTTGTGCTATAAAGAATACATTCACTATAGTGAATGAATGTGTCTTTCAGCTTTTCCAGGTTAGGGGTCGCCACAGCGGAACTCCGGTCCGCTAATGATCGGCAGTTGATTTGTACGTGCCGAGTTGCCAGCCCTGATGCACAACCTTCAACAAAGGTACGTCCATTCACGCATGTCTCCATGCAGAAAACACTCTAGCTGAGAATAGAACCAGACAGCGTCTTACTGTGAGGCGACACTATAGTAAGGCAAGCAATTTGTTAGCAGATCCCTCCTTCCCTTAACCCCAAACCACTTTCTTGTATTCATAACACTCTCATTTTTCATTTAGCAGTGACACTCAGAAATATTCCAGTAAAGATGCATGCATGTTACACCAACAAAACATCCCTGCCACTTCAGTACTTCACAATTAAATCACTGCAGTTCTACTATACATGCACAATCACAAACTGGCATAAAAGTAAATTATTTTCTCAATGGTCACTAATCATTTCTCTGTCTGCTGCTGTCATAAATTTCTATTAAAACTTACAGTTTTACAATATTCACTTAAGTCATTGTAAAATGCTGATCATATAAGAAAAGCAAACATTTGTATAAGTAAACTCAGAAATCTAACATTATTTTGAAATGTTTCATATTCATTTGCAATATTTCTATCATTTTTGCTTACTTAGTCCTCAGTTTCCTAAGTTACGAAACTCGAGTTAGCACAATTTAATATGATGATGTTAAACTTACTTTTGATAAGTTCAGGGTCATTTATGCATTGTGTATGCAAATTAGGCTTTTTTGCAGTAATCTCTATTAACTGCAGTAATAGGTGAATGTGTAAGGCTTTAGCAAGTTAGGAACATGGTCTCAGGTTCATGTGAATGCACTGGTAATAGTGACAGAGTCTACAACAATCCCCTGAATGCTGCATAAATGCACAGACAACCTCAGTTGCTCCCTGAGCTAACAATGTTTGAAAAGGCAAAATGGAGTCAGATGCATGTAAATTTGCACTTGTTTGTTTGTGTCTTTCGGCTTTTCCCGGTTAGGGGTCGCCACAGCAGAACTCTGGTCCGCTAATGATTGGCAGTAGATTTTTACATACTGGCTTGCCGGGCCTAATGCACAACCTTCAACGAAGTAACACCCATTCACGCATATCACCACACAGAAGACGCTCTAACTGAGAATCGAACGGGCAACTTCTAACTGTGAGGCGACAACGCTACCACAGCACCACCACCGCAGTTAATTTGCACAACTACGAAGCATAATCTCTGCTTATCTAATGTCATAAAACAGAGGTAATCCAGATGGCTTGGGAGAAGTCTGGTATCCCCCTATGATCCAGATAGTGGCAGGACTAACAAGAAACAAAGTATAAAGGATTAGTACAGATAAAATAACTTTAGCTAGCAGATCTAGGAGACTCGGTCTCTGTGATACCCTCCCTGTGAGAGGAATAACAACATTTTGTTGAAGTTTCCAGTAGTTTATTCAGTAGGTAGATGGATGTGTGTTCTTGTTCTAATGCATTACATTCAACAGGTCAGTTATTTAAAGGTAGTTACAGACAATGGTGGGAGGGTCCATGGAGCTTATCAGAGGAGAATCTGGAAGATAGAAAAACAAGGAGCCAATCCCAAAGCTTAGAGATTAACTCCTTATTTGAATATTCCTGAAAGCCCTGTGAGGGTTTACTAGCTCAACAGCTTGTGGAACCTCATTCCTAGTTAAAAGGTTTTATTTCTGTCTTTAACTTCTAACAAACAAAACATGACAACATACTATGAGCTACTACTATAGAACTATATTTAAGAGAACACTTTTGCCTGAGCTTCATCAGATCCATTTAATAGGGTGGTTTACACGTTGGTGATTGAAAATGCCTGCTTTTACAAGGCTATCACCAGACTTTATTAGTCTGTTTTGCAACACATGCAAAATATGAGGCTGTGTCTGCATCAGTGGGGCTGATATTCCTCGAAGCCAAGTATGAGAAACTTTATTACAGAACCTTTTCCAGTCTATTACATGTGATATGAGAGGTTGTGCCCACTTTTATGGGGCTCATTATCTCATGACATACAATATGAAGGGCTAATATTCTCTAGTATAGCAAGAAAAGGTTTACAGTGCCTGCTTATATAGGCTCATATACATGATTAACGTGACCAGTCCCCATTATTGTTCCTCTTGATGAAGACAGAACTCTTTATATGCAGGGGAGGTAGTCATGTACAGCTACACTAGGTAAGTCCCATTTTTTCAACAGCACATGCATCCAGAGGAATAGCACACAGTAGAAAAGTCACAGTGTTCATTGTTTACAGAGCTCATGGATGTGTGCAAGAAGCAGGAAACAACTAAGTCAAGTTTTGAGATTTCACAACTTTTTATGTAGGCTTTCTGTGGCATGGAATACAAATCCACCAAGTCAACTGCAGAGTGCACAAAAACATTTAATCAAAATAAGAGAAATAAGAAGATTGAGCATAGGCAAATTGTGCTTACGGTGTGAAGACTATTGTCTATGCTCATAGAAGATCTGAGATTCTTATTTTCATTAAAAGTTTTTGTATACTTTGCACTTCACCACTTGTTGGATTTTTGTATACTTTGCACTTCACCACTTGTTGGATTTTTATTCCATGCACACAAAAAGCCTACACAAAACATTTTGAGGTCTCAAACTTTGCCTACTTTTTCCCTCCTATTTGTGCACATCCATGAGCTCTGTAAAAATGAGCACTGTGACTTGTTTTTCAGTGTGTGCTATTTCTCTGGATGCATGTACTGTTCAAAAATGGGACTCACCTAGTGTAGCTACCTCCCCTACATATAAAAGGTTTGTCTTCATCAAGAGGAAGAAGAACAAGGACTGATCACATCAATCATGTATATGAACCTCTTATAAACAGGCACTGTAAATCTTTTCTTGCTATACTAGAGAATATTAGCCTGTCATATTGTATGTCAGGAGATAATGCGCCCCATAAAAGTGGGCACATTCTCTCGTATTAATGTGATAGACTGGAAAAAGTTCTGTAATAAAGTTTTCATAGTTGGCTCCAAGGAATATGAGCCCCACTGATACAGACAAAGCCTTTTATTTTACATGTGTCACCAAACAGACTAATAACTTCTGGTGATAGCCTTGTAAAAGCAGACATTTTCAATGATCAAAGTGTAAACCACCCTATTCAGTGGATCTGATGAAGCTCAAATGAAAGTGTTTTTTTAAATACAGTTCTATGGTAGTAGCACAGTGTTTTGTTTGATAGAAGTTAAAATAAAAATAAAACCTTTTAACTAAGAATGAGGTTCCACAGGCTGCTGAGCTGGGAAACCCTTATGGGTCTTTCAAGAATATTCAAATAAGCAACTAACGTCTAAGCTTTAGGATTGCCTCCTTGTTTTCCCATCTCCCAGATTTTCCTCCGATCATCTCACATGGATCCTTCCACTATTGTCTGCTTCTGCCTGAAGGAAATTCATGGACTATTACATGAAAACTTAGGTATGAAAACTGTAATAGTTGAAAGTAGAATCTAGACTGAAAGTGTTACCATAAGATTTCCCACAATACTCCTCCCCCAAAAAGACAAGCTGTGAATACATGTAAAAGTGTAACAATTTGAAGGAAGATACAATCCTACTACTTAACTTACATTAAAGGAAACACTGGCACAGTATGAGAAATCAGATGTGAATAACAAAAAAAAATGCTGAAATACTAAGCAACTGCAGCAGTAACTGACATTCCTTGCAGACTGCTAGTAATCATATAAGAATTTTTAAGGAGAAAAGATGAGATACAGGTAAACAGCAATGGTCTTATATTTCTCTATCTAGCTGAATAAGAAACAAATATATCCGTGGACAAGAATGTCAAAGAATTAAGAGACTGGTTTTGGGTGCTGATAAGTATGAACACATTAATAAAGCTGTTTTCTCTCTTTAATAGATTGCATGACTATGTAGAACTGCAAGAGTATTGGTAAAGAATGATAATAGAAGGACTAAAGTGCTTTCAGTACACTATTGGCACCAAATCTGTATCAGATAGAAATATCAAAATTATTACCATTTCTTATATTACTATCAGAGGACTGCAAATGGAAATCCCACCAAGACTTGGTAGCAATGCACTTATTCTTCTCATAAGCACTTTTCAAACATTTTGCCTCAGTTCAATAAGATTTAATAAGAATAAAATTGACTGATAATAACTTGAATGATTTGTAATATTATGTGTGTATTTCTAGTCTGTCCTTCTTTATATTATTTCTCTCCAGTTTCTGTTCATGTTTTTTACAGATCCAATTTCCTCAGGAGCAGGCCAACCATGTGCCTCTGAAGTTAGGGAACATTTTCCTTCTGCTTGTCCAGAGACATCTTCACAGAGTTGGGGCAGCGACACCAGTCCTGAAGGCACCATGGCACTTGGCAGCCTGACAAGCCTCACTGAACAGGGCTTCTGGACTTGTTTGAGGAAGTGGTAGTACAAGTTATGGATAGACACATTCAGCCAATCAAGACTTCTCTGCAGGGGGTAGAAAACTCACTGCCCTAGTCAGCACTGACTACTGGGTTACCACAGCCACTTGCCCCCTCAGCATCAGGGTCCTCAACTGCGACACCATCTGGCAATGGAAACATTTGCGGTCTTGTGGAATAGGGATGTCTCTTGGGCTACACTGTTCTTATCTGCCATACTTCCCTTACCCTCTCTCTTCCTTACAGTCTCTTACCTACTTCCCACCTCTATTACACTCATAAAAAAGAAATTAAAAAAAAATTGATAGTCAATATAAAAGAAATGAAAAAGAAATTGAGGGTCTATCCCTTAACAAAAACCTAATACTCCTCCCCTCACCTTCTCCAGCACAACCTTCTTGACGTTTTCTTTCCATTTACCTTCTTTGTTATGTCTTGCCTTTTTCACTTTTTCCTGTATCTCATTTTCCATTCTTTAAAACAAACAACAGGATGTCCACATGAGGAAACCCCTATGTAAAATATATTAAATCTCTTTATTTTTTTTAAATATTAATAATAAAAGATGTGGCGTCTGCTGTTTGCCTTATGTCTTTTAAGCATGACTGTGCGTAACCATGTTCACCTGCATTATCTAAGTATATATAAAGTCATAAGAAGCCTAAGGCCTTCACATAGTTCTTTGCATGTACCTAGTCAGCACTTTTCTTCAGGCACTTTACACTTTTGTCATAACTAGGTGTGTTTATCAAAATGCCTTTGCAAATAACCTGTGCTTACTGTATTTGCATATAGGTGTAGCGGTGTTTTTCACAAATTGCTATGAAAGTGTGAAACCTGAGATTATGAATACCACTCTTAATCCACAGTAACAATGATATGAAACCCTTAGTTCATGAAATTTGCTTTATAATGTTTTCTGGAACATATTTGAGAAGTTGTTGTCTCTGCCTTAACTGACTGCCTTGATGTGTAACTAAAGAAAGTTTGACAGGGCTGTAAACAAAATATTTGAATAACAACATATGTAATATGATTGTTAATACTCTTTGAAATAACTATATGTATTATTATTCCAAAAAGTACATGCTTGAATGTATAATCCTTGACAACATCAGCAATACAGGAAAGGCACAGCTAATGAAGATTAGTGAAGAGGTACTGGTGGTTAATTGCCCTATGGATTATTTTTGCCAATGACAAATGGAGAACTTACTTTATTTTGTGGCTGCCAGAAACCACTCTAATCTATTTTGTTCTACATTTACTTCCTTCTCCTAAAATGACATTGCTTTAATAAGATGGCTCAAATACATTCTCGTTGTGGAGTTACACATAAACAATTCATTAATGCCCAGACTAGTTGTACATGATCTGTATTCAGGAAAATCCCTGCCACATTTTTAGTGCTTTCTAGTCATTTAGAAATATTACACTAAGTGTACATGTAGTCTACACTTTATGGTAATCTTTATGAAGCCCCTTCAATATTTAAGGCTGCAAGAAAATCAGTTGGAAAACTAAACTTAGAAGGAAGAAGGTATGAGTTTTGCTTCTGTTGTCACTCAGAACGCTGTACACTTAATGTAAATTTAGTGTAAGCCTAAATGAATCCCAAGGAAAATGAATAGTTGCCCTATAGTACAAAGAGTTTCCTACCACAAACTATAAATAAATACAAATGTGACTCCCTACATAAACAAGTTTTATATCACATTTAAAATGCATTATTTAGACAATTTTGCCCACCTAAATCAAACATATTCAGATGACTTCCCTTACATTTAAAGTGAATTTAAGATATTTTATTCATTACAGGGAGTCCTCATCTACAAGTTCTTATAACAGTCTGCAAATTTTTACTTGCTGTTATCACCTAGGCATCCAGCTAGGAGAGCTTTCATGGTCTTAGCCTGTGACAGAGATGGGCTTCATACCTAGCAACTTCTAAGAGCAAGAAATCTGGACAAAGCCAGAAATAATGGGGGGGGGGGGGGGGGGACGGGACAAAGGCTCAAAAATAAGAACACTTTTTATATATTGCTCTTACGAACTTAGAAAGTTGATAGAATAACACGTTTTGCATTGGCATGAATTTTCTGAAGGATATGAAATCTGAAAATCAAATGTCTGCCATTATTTTATGTCTTCAGTCCTCGGTGATTTGCCAGAAAACTATAATTTTATGAGAAATAGACCAAAAATATAAGTCAAACATCTGGGCATTTTGTGAAAATCTGGACAGTTGAGAGGTATGATGGGCTTGAAATTGTTAATGTTCAAGAGCAATTCTGACTTTCTGGGGGGGTGAAGGAGAAGAAAATCATTAAGACTGTATAAGTCTACAATTGATTAAATATAATTACAATTAATTAAATATAATTGTATAGTTTCCTGCATCTCCTTGTGTATCTCAGCATCTATTTATATCAATACCTCCCAAAAGCTACAGATTTTTTTATAATGTTATAATACCATTAAAATATTTAGAGATATTTAATGACTGAGTATGAAGAAACAATGAAAATAAAAACTCTAAGCCTCATATCGATCACTTATGTCAGACACATAGGAGCATTAAATATAGTTTGTGTAGGAATGTATACGTTTACCTCTAAAGATTTTTTACCTCTTTCCACAAATACCAGCACACACTTGCATACATACACAAACACACAAGCATACACGTGTATACATATACATCCACATATACACATTACACACACACACACACACACACACACACACACACACACACACACACACACACACACACACACACACACACACACACGCACACACACACACCATGGTGCAATAGAATAGTGCACTAGTTGACGTAACTGCTTCACAGCTGTTGGCTCTCTATTTTGTTTCTTGGCTGGGGTACCCTATGTATGGAGGCCATATATCCTTTTTTGTGCTCAAGGGGTTTTTGCAGATACTCTGGTTATGGATGCAGGCTACATATCTTTTTTGTGGGCTTTTGCAAGTCCTGTTTTTCTTATCACATCCCAAAGACATGCAATGCATAAACTGGTCAGCCTCCAAATTGTCCATAGTATGTTTGTCATAAATTGAGTGTGTGTATGTCCTGTGATGGGCTGGTAGTCTGCCTGTGATTAGTTTCTTGTCTTGCACACACACTGCATATGGGGGTAGTGCCTGGTTCTCTCATGGCCATAAACAAGATTAAGCAGATGATATCAGTAGTTAGGGGGTGCAATAATTAATTATATACATGTATATTTATTTATATATGAATATATGTAAGTATAATTTATATACGAACAAATGGAAAGGACTGCAAGAGCCCTCTTTCAGCCAGACAAATGAATAAGCAAAATAAAACAAAATAAAAGTGGACTATATTTTAGAAAAACTACAACAGCATTAGGAGTATTTATGTGATAACTTACAAGGAAATACAAAGCACCATTAAACAACAAAACATAACTCATTATCATCATCAACAACCCCTTTGTTCCAGTTTTTTTACATGGGTTGGGGTATCACATCAACTGTCGGCATCTCTCTCTCTCTTTTTCTCTGTCTCTTGATCTCTATTCATTGCCATTCTTCTAACTTGCTTGGCAGTCATGCCTGACTGTCATAGGTCTTCTCTCATGCAATCCCTCCAACTCTTTATTGGATGCCCTCTGTGATGCCCATGCCCTGGCCCAGCAATCAAGAAGCCTCAATCCTCACCACTAACACCAGAGAGGGTGTCTTATATATGAGGAAAGGATAACAAATACACACAGTAAAGTGCTATTTCCTTTAAGAGCACACAAAGGTCACGGTCAGTTTGGGGCTGGTCACTCCCTTGCTCTCCAGATCCCCAATACGACCCCTCACTAGCACAGCTATAGGGTTCAGATCTCAGCTTAGTGGGCAAGCTAAAACCTCTAGTGCCCTCTCTGTCCAACTAGTGCTTCATGTCCCTGCCCAAATAGCTAACACATACACACACACACACACACACACACACACACACACACACACACACACACACACACACACACACACACACACACACTTTAAGAGTTTATACAACCACACACACACACTCCTGGGGAAGGCTGGCACAGTTTCTCCAGCTGTGCCCCTTTCTGCCAGACTGTACAGTAGTTTCACTTGCCACCACCCACTGCTATCAGCTAGTCAAAGGCCCTTAAAAGGGTGCCCAATTATTACTGTGCAATATTACTATCCAACTGGTAGTTGTGACTAAACAGTCAAGGCTTATTTAGAGTGAATTGGACAGTAAACTCTATAAATATGCAATGTACTCTAGAGCTTAAATTATCTCTACACAAACCAGCCACAGTTAAAAGGTTTTAAAATATTTAATAATAAATAATAAAAACAAAAGACAATACTTTCTACTACACAGTTCTAGCCAAGAGTTCAGAGATCACACAGAATTACTTAAAATAATTCAGTAGTACAGTTCTGACATCACAGAAAAACACTTAGTCTCTTTCTAGTTCCTAGCTATTTCTAAAAGTAAACACAAGTCTAAGATAACTTACATACGAGCAAGACAGTGCTGTGAGTTGGATGTTCAAGACAAAAATGCTTAATGCCTTCTAATTCTCTCTGTTTAAAATGCTATTTTCAGTCCTGATTCCCATTACATGATTTCACACTTTCCTGGTGTTCCCAGGCTAACAGAAACTACATAATTGTTATCTTGCACCTGCAGGAAACTACAATAAAAGACATTCCACATGTAAACTCTAGTAATTATTCCTTAAGTTAAAGCAATAGGCAGGATGCTTCACTCCAGACTCATCAACTCCAAATTCTAACTTCAAAGGGACACACATAAAATCATTTTAAACTTCAAAGGACAGATAAGAAATGCTTGACTTAGCTTTCTATACAGCAGAGGCCAATGTTGCTACATTGTTTTAAGTTCAGCATTTCACAGCATATCCTTTCATTTAAGAAAACAAGCCTGTATTTCAACATTCATATTTACAGATGACAGAATTATGTACCAAATTCTATTTGACTAGGCTGGCAGCCTTCACCCATCTCTACCAGTTTTCACATTTCTCCCCCCTGGAGAACTCAAGCTAGTTTTTCAACTGCTTGAGAGAGTTAGGTCCATCTGAGTATACCTTACCCCATTCCCTGTCTTGAGAGGCTATCTGCATTGGCATTGCTACTCCCACCGTGGTGCTGCACTGACATATCATATGCTTGCAACCCTAGGCTCCATCTTAGCAACTTGGCATTTTGCTGGCTGGCTCTGTTTAACCATATTAGGGGGTTGTGATCTGTTATAGCAGTGAATTTCCTTCCATACAGATAAGGCTGAAGTTTCTGCAATGCCCACACTGTGGATAGACATTCCTTATCTACAGCTCCATAGCATTCCTCCCTGGAGATAAACCACTGGGTACTCTTCCCCCTCTGAAGAAATCTAACTAAGTACAGCCCCCACCCCATGGTTTGATGTATCCACCTGCACAACAAATTATTTGCTGTAATCTGGACTGGCTATCACATGGGGTCCTCCCAAAGCTTTTTTAAGCTTCTGGAATGCCTGCTCACATGCTGGGGTCCACACTACCTTATCTGGCCTGTTCTTCCTTGTCAGGTCTGTGAGGGGAGCAGCTATGGCACTATAACTGGGGAAGAACTTTCTATAGTACTCTGCTGTCCCTAAAAGTGGCCTCACCTGCTTTTTAGAAACAGGTGTAGGCCATGCCTGAATGGCTTCCACTTTGATAGGTTCTGGCCTTATCTTACCACTCCCCACTCTATGTCCTAGGTAGGAGCCATCTGCCATACCAACCTGACATTTGCTCAGCTTAATGGTCAACCCTGCCCTCTGTACTCTACCCAGCACCTCCCTGACATACTGAAGGTGCTCTGGCCAGGAATGGCTGTAGATGGCAATATCATCTAAGTAAGCAAGGGCAAACCCTCCTGCTAGGATACGATCTACCAGCCTCTGGAAAGTTGCTGGGTCATTCTTCATCCCAAAGGGCATCTTTGTGAACTCATACAAGCCAAAAGGAGTCACAAAGGCTGACTTCTTTCTAGCACTGGGAGTCAAGGGCACCTGCCAGTAACCCTTGGTAAGATCAATGGTTGTAAGATACATATCCCCACCCAGCTGCTCTAGGGACTCATCTGTCCTAGGCATGGGGTAAGCATCTGACTCTGTGTGTCTATTTAATTTCCTGTAGTCCACACAGAACCTGGTGCTGCCACCCTTCTTTGGCACCAGCACCACTAGGGAGGCCCAGGGACAGTTGGACTCTTGAATCACCCCTAGTTCCAACATTTCCTGTACCTCCTCCCTCAGGGTCTATCTGACTCTCTCGGGCACCCTATAAGGGGCCTGCCTAATAGGCCTTTGGGGTCCTGTATCCACCTGGTGCTGCACTAGGTGGGTGCACCCTTGTTTCCCAGTGAACATGTCCCCATATTCCTGCAACACTGCTCAGATTTCTCAAACCTGGGTAGGAGATAGCTGCTAGGACATTGCTACCCCTTCCACTCAGGTGTCAGCCTGAGCCTTACTGAGGAGATCAGTCCCCAGATCTCCCTCAGACTCCTCCTGCAATCCACTGCAAATTCTCATCACAAAGGCCTCCCTATCATGGTAAGGTTTCATCATGTTAACATGGTACGATTTTGCCCCAGCCTTCTGCCTAGCAGAAGTTAACATCACTTACCTTTCTTACCACCTTGTAAGGACCTTCCCAAGCTGCTTGCAGCTTGTTGTGTCTGACAGGAATGAGAACTATTACCTGCTGCCCCAAAGCATACTCTCTAGCTCGAGCATTCCTGTCATGCCACACCTTTTTCTGTTGTTGGGCTTCTGCCAGGTTCTCCTGGGCCAAGCCCTTGAGTTCCCTGAGCCTTGTCCTGAGGTTTAGGATGTATGCCACAACAGACTTCTTGTGAGACTCACACTCACCTTCCCACTCATCTCAAATTAAATCTAGAGGTCCCCTCACCCTATGCCCATACAGCAACTGAAAGGGTGAAAAACCTGTGGATTCCTGGGGAACCTCTCTGTAAGCAAACAACAGATGGGGCAAATATTTGTCCCACTCCCTCTTAAACTAAACTGCAAATGCCCGTAGCATAGACTTGATTGTAGAGTTTAATCTCTCAACAAGACCATTAGTCTGGGGATGGTAAGGGGTGGTGTTCATGTGCTTCACCCCACAGGACTTCCACAGACAAGCCAGCAGGTCTGACATGAAATTGGCACCTCTCTCAGTCAGTATTTCTTTTGGGAAATCTACCCTGCTACAAATCTCTAACAAAGCATTTACCACCTTCTCTGCCTCAATGGAGGACAATGCCACTGCCTCAGGGTATCGTGTAGCATAATCCACTACCACTAGGATATATTTTTTCCCTGTGGAACTTGGGGTACTCAGAGGACCCACAATATTCATAGCTACCCTTTGAAATGGCTCCTCAATCACAGGCAAAGGCATCAAAGGAGTCCTCACCTTCTCTCCTGCCTTGCCTACCTTTTGGCACTGCTCACAGGTCCTGCTGTAGACTGTTACATCTCTGGAAATTACAAGCCAATAGAAGTTCTGCTAAATACACCTCTTTGTACGTTTTATGCCCATATGACCTGAAAAGGGAATATCATGGGCTATGGCTGGAAGCACCAGATGGTAGGCTCTAGGCACTACCAAGTGCTGTACTCTCTCACCTTCTAGCCCTCCCTCAGGGGTCCACTCTCTGTATAGTAACCCTTTGTTCCAGTATACAGATTCCCCCTTTCCTTGAGAATCAGGTACATCCCTACTACCTGCCTCAGGCCTTGCAATGTAGGATCTGAGAGCTGAGCCTGTCTCAACTCTCTCCTTGTAACCCTTCCCAGCTCCCCTTCCACAGGAAATTTGTCATCCTTTGACAGTGGTGCCTCACTGTCAGCCTGGGTACTACTACTCACCTCTACCTTTGCAGTCCCTCTGTCCAAGGGACCATCTGTACCCAGAAGCAGCTGTGGCTCACCTTCAGTCTCACTGCTTCAGCATAGCCCACTCCTTGAAGTAACCACCTCACCAGTCCTGACTGCAAGTATGCAGTCTGGCTGGGTCTCCCCCAGGCTACCAGACCCACATGCTTGTCTCCTAGCCTGACCACTTGTAACTGCATAAGCACTTGGCACTGCCTCATCCAAATCCTTCCCTCTCAGGACATCTGCAGGATGGTAGTTTAGTACCATTGATGTCTCAAGACAACCTACTATTGGCATTTTGTCTTTCCCACTTACTGGCTCCCTCACCTTTTGTTCCCCACCTTGCCTCTGCGGACACCTGTATGCCACATGGCCCCACTGGTTGCATTCAAAATATTTACCCTAGCTCCTGGGCATGTACCTGGACTAGTGGCTTCCCCTGTTACTTGCAGATTCTGTTGGGGCAGTCTGTGCTGCCCAACATGGGTTCCTTTAGACCCGTGAACATTACTGGGGGTCCCCTTCCTGTGCAAGGCTGCCCTGCCTGCCAGGTATAGGTCTCCCTTCTTCCCCAACTCATCTGAAGTAGCACATTGTCTATCAGCTAACCAGATCCTCATGTCCTCAGGCAAAGTGCTAAGGGCTTGTTCCCTCACCAAAAAGTCTGCCAGCCCTTCAGAGGTGGTGATCTGACATCCACTCACCCACCTATGGAAATAAGTGCTCAATTCAGCAACCTATTCACACACACTTTCATCTGCCTTGCATCTATGATCACAAAACTTTTTCCTATACATTTCAGGTGTTAGCTTAAAAAACTCTAATAGACAATTTTTTTTACAGCAGTATCATCAAAACATGCAACGTCAGACATTTTAGATAATACAGTTACAGCTTTACCATGGAGTAAGGGGGTCAGGAACCGTACCCAGAGCCCTTGCTCAACTTCATACTGTTTACATACCCTCTCAAACATATGAATGAAACTATCAAAATGATCCCCGTATTTAAACTGTGGAAGAAATTTACTGACCTTTTGTGCTTTTGGGGTCCAGTTACTCCCTTCCTCATTACCTAAATGATTCTGGCGAAGAGTCAGCATCTCCTTCTCATGCTGCTTCTGTCTCTCTTTTTCCTCAGCTTCCAGGCTTAGCAGTTTCTCATTATCCTCACTCTCTAGATGCCTCAGTCTCTCAGCTGCTTCTAATTCCACATGCCTGTCCTCCAACTCAAATCTCTTTAGTTCCAGCTGGATTTTTAAGTCCACTGCAGAAAGGTTAAGCTGTCCATTCTCTGAGGGTATTATATCTCTACTGCCAGTCTGATTGTCCTCCTGGTTGCTGTTTTCTGATGCAGCTGAAACCAAGGCTTCAATCAGGTCTGCCTTAGTCAGGTTTCCATGCATCAGCCCCTTAGTCTGGCACATCTCCATCAGCTGGCTCCTTGTCAGCTTTTCATACTCCTCTGCTGACATGCTGCCTGCTCACCCTGACTAACTAAGCTAACAAAAGAAATAAAACAATTATGATCTGAACTCTGAGTATTCACTACGTGGCTGTTTTAGAGTACAAAAACACCTTCAAAGCTCACTGTACACAAGCTACAGGATTCACTCTACCCACACCACTACAAGCCAATTAGTATTTTATAGTATATTATAGTATATATTATAGTATAGTGGTGGAGGGTTAATAGTCATTAGCTATTGTTATGATTATATATCATGATTATTATTTTACAATATATTTTACAATATATATTATTGATTTATATTTTATTATTTAGTAATTTTAGGTCTATATACGCTAACTTTTAGACCTGTTTTATTTAACGACAGTATTAAACCTATACCGAGTAGCCTAAATTTATGTTATATTATATGTTACATGTCATATTTTATATTTTTATATTTTATTATTTTTATTATTTAGCGAGATGTGATTAATATTATTTTTCTTGGGTAGCTGTTCTAGTTATTTAGATGCTTAGGACAGTATGCATTAATGTCATTATATTTATTATATTCATTATATTAGTTATTTTATTTGAAAGCAGGCAAGATACAATCTATGCATAGGTAATCTTTGATTAGGAAGCGTTGCGCTTCCATTATTAGTATTTATGCTATAGGTTGAACACTGTCATTATTCTTATGTTATTTTATACATTTAACACATTTATCTACTTTATACAAGTTTAATAATCAAAATATTGGGCTTTCTTCATTCAGTTTCAAAGCCTGCTATTATTACAATCTTGGTGTATGAATTTTTATTACGTTAATAGAGAATTGCAAATGCACCTTAGTTAGCTGTGATCTGTACCTTTAAGGAGCTAAAGGGAGAGCAAGGGGCATGGTTAAGTGTTTCAATGCTGGTATTTAAACTCACTTGTAATGGTGTGAATGTTTTGCTTGTCTAAAGAAGTTAGTGCAAGGTACTAACGAAAAGCTTTTATAGTGGCTTAATAAAATGTGTTGTTTTTCATGTTTTTTTACGTTTGGACTGACCTGAGTCGAGTTCTTGGCTTTTGAATTAGCGGTGGTTTTCACTAGTTTGTTTTTTCGGTCTTGAAAGTTTACCCAATTAGTATTTGCCAACAAATTAATATGTGATGTGGATATCCCACCGCTGCCAAACACAAATGTGAGGATATCCCAACCACTGCCACTGCAAATGTGATGCCCGTGCCCTGGTCCAGCAATCAAGGAGCCTCAATCCTCACCACTAACACCAGAGAGGGCATCTCATATTTGAGGAAAGGATAACATATACACACAGTAAAGTGTAATTTCCCTTAAGAGCACACAGAGATCACAGTCAGTCTGGGGATGGTCGCTCCCTTGCTTTCCAGTTCCCCAATAAGACTCCCCACTGGCACAGCTATATGGTTCAGATCTCAGCTTAGTGGGCAAGCTAAAACCTCTAGCACCCTCTCTGTCCAACAAGTTCTTCATGTCCCTGCCCAAGTAGCTGACACGCACACACACACACACACACACACACACACACACACACACACACACACACACACACACACACACACACACATATGCACTTTGGGAAGAGTTTATACAACCACACAGACACTCCTGGGGAAGGCTGGCACAGTTTCACCAGCTGCGCCTCTTTCTCTCAGACTATACAGTAGTTCCACTTGCCACCACGCACTAATACTTATCAGCTACTCAAAGGCCCTTAAAAGGATGTCAGATTATTACTGTGCAATATTATTATCCAATTGGTAGTTGTGGCTTAACAGTCAAAGCTAATTTAGAATGACTTGGACAGTAAACTCTTTAAATATGCAATGTACTCTTAGAGCTTAAATTATCTCTATACAAACCAGCCACAGTTAAAAGGTTTTAAAATATTTAATAATAAATAATAAAAACACAAGACAATACATTCTACTACACAGTGCTAGTCAAGAGTTCAGAGATCACACATAAATACTTAAAATAATTCAGTAGTACAGTTCTGACATCACAGAAAAACACGTAGTCTAATCTTTCTAGTTCCTAGCTATTTCTGAAAGAAAACACAAGTCTAAGATAGCTTACATATGAGCAAGACAGTGCTGTGAGCTGGATATTCAAGACAAAAATGTTTAATGCCTTCTGATTCTCTCTGTTTAAATTGCTATTTTCAGTCCTGATTCCCATTACATCATTTCACACTTTACTGGTGTTCCCAGGCTAACATAAACTACATAATTGTTATCTTGCACCTGCAGGAAACTATATCAATAAAAGTAATTCCACATGTAAACTCTAGTAATTATTCCTTAAGTTGAAACAATAGGCAGGATGCTTCACTCCAGCCTCATTGACTCCAAATTCTAACTTCAAAGGGACACACATGAAATAATTTTAAATTTCAAAGACTCTGGAATAGACTGCCCATACATGTCAAGCAGAGCTCCTCTTTGGACCTCTTCAAAAGGAACCTTGATGATTGGATGGGAGAAAGGAAATTCACCCCAGGGATCATGTCAGTCACCCTGCTAGACAGGGTTCCAGGAAGTAAATAGTGTGGGGAGAAATAGCCAGGGAATTGTTATGGCTAGGCTTGTATTGGCCCTAGGGCCGATAGCCTCATACCAACCTATGAGCCTATGAAAGGATAGATAAGAAATGCTTGACTTAGCTTTATTTAGAGCAGAGGGCAATATTGCTGCATTGTTTTAAGTAAAACATTTCATAACATATGCTTTTGTTTAAGAAAACAAGCCTGTATTTCAACATTCATATTTACAAATGACAGAATTATGTACCAAATTATATTTGACTAGGCTGGCAGCCTTCACCCATCTCTACCAGTCTTCACACCCGCATTTCTTTGTACCTTCTTCCTGTCCCAAATCTTGTTCACCAGATTATTTTCTGCTTTCTTGCATATATGCCTGAACCACTATAGTCTGTTACTTTTGACTTTCTCTGTAATTGGAGCTACTTGAGCTTTTTCTCTGAAGAAATCATTTCTTTGTATGTCCCACAGTGAGCATCCTACCAGCCATCTCAGGCACTTCATCTTCATCATCAAGAGCTTCCTCAACTGCTCTGCCTTCTGTGCTGAGGTTTCTGTATCATACAGTAGTACTGGCCACATCACTGTTTTGTACACCTTATTTTTCAGCTTATTTGGCATTTTGAGTTATACCTACCCTTGACATGCTCTGCCAGTAATATGCAGACCCTCTAACTGTAACTTTAAACTCTTCATTCACACTTCCCTTCTCAACCACCCCTCCATGCACTTGAAGCTTTTAACTTGTTCCACTATTTTCGCTTCTATCTCAGTTCTCAGCTTTTTCTGACTTTCTCCATTCACTGCCATTAAAACTATCTTATTTGCACCCATTTTCATCACATTTGCCTTCAGGTTTTACATTCAATTCTGTTATCCTTTGCTGAAGTTCTTGTTCAGAGTTTGCCTGTAATACCACATTATCAGCATACAGCAGCTTTGTTGATCTGTTCCCTCTGACCCATTTGTTAATGTAGTCCATCATTAGTATGAACAATAGTGGTCTCAAAGTCGAACCCTTTTGCACATCCACTCCCACTGGGAACCCCGCTGTGAGTCTGAATATTGTTTCCACTTGTGTTATTGGGTCCTTGTACATAGCCTGCACTAATTCTATTAATATTTCTGGGATTTCAAAACATCATAGGACTGCCCAAATCAGCTTTCTTGTAACTTTGTCATATGCTTTCTCCACGTCTAGGGTTGAGCATTTAGTCTCTTTCCTCATCTCTGCTATGTATCTCACTGCAAACAATGGGTCAGTTGTGCTGCATCCTAACAGTGTTAGCAGCACAGCGGGTAGTATACTTGCCTTTGGTGCAGAAGGCTGTGGGTTCTACTCCACACTATGTAGATGGAGTGCTGATATTTCAGTGCCCTTTAAGAGGTGATGGAGGTGCTGCACTCCTGAGGGTCACCTCCTTTCTTCAATGAACCTAAATATAGATGGGTAGGTTTGGCATAATGGTTAAGGTCTTCACCTCATAGACACAAGGTACAGAATTCAATTCTGATCTTGAATTATTGGCTAGGCTTAAAATGGCCATTATAGTCACTTACTCTAGTATTCTTCTATGAACCTGATCCAAACTGGAGCTATTAATTTCCCATCTTACTTTCTACTACTTTTCATATTCATTTAGCAATTGCCTTCTCTAGAATATTTATGCAGTGTGACAGGAGGTTTTATACCTCTAGACTGTTAAAAATAAGCTGGGAGAACAGCAAAACTTTCCTTTTAATATAAATTTAGCACTTTCATTCTCAATGTCCTGGGACTTCATCAGAATGAAATAAAACATTAAAAAAATGTCATTCAAAATACTTTGTCTTCATCACATGACAAGATCTGCCTAGTCATAATAACAGCTTAATAGTCATTAATTCATTACAGGCCATAAACAAGTACACACTATATGAGATTCTAAAAAGCATATATAAATAGATTTATAACTACATTCAACAAGTACCCAGCTTCAGCATGTTAAATACAAAAAAAAAAAAAAAGAATTCTGAATGTCTCATTTTTTTCATTTTAAGTACACTAACAATAAATACAATTTTAGCATATTAGATAAAGAACAACAGAATTATGAATGTCAAATGTTGAAAGATTTCATTTTTAGTATACTAGCAGTAGATATAGTCTAGCCTCATTTAAACTATTTGGACCTGTGGCATCTGTTTTAAATTGCTACTCTAGTTTTTTCATTTCTAGCCTCACTTTCCATGAACCTTTCCTCAAATCCCTTGCCTTTCTTTCCAAAACAAAAAATCCAAATTCATGTTCATGATATTTTTCATGTCTTTGAATAAAGTATTATGTTCATGTTTTCTTTGTTATAAATGTATTTGTATATATTTTCTCTGAGGGGCCTCATCTATAATTCTGTGATTCTGTCATCTTTCATCGTTGACTATGTCTGGGGCAGTACAACTTCTGTTGAGTTTTCTTATAGGTTCATAGGATGATACTAGGTTATTGACCCAACGGTCTTTACAAGCCTAGCCGTTAAATCTCAATATAGTACTAGATGAGAGATAATGTTCATGCCCAAGGTTTTTCTAGCAAGGACTACCCATGCCCAGGATAGAAGCCGGGGCAATCACCCACCAGAAATGTATGGTTTCTCATCCAGTTCTTCATTCAGAAGCTGCTGGAAGCACTCCTTCCATCTCCCTTTGATGTTCTGTAAACCGATGAACAGGTCATTGCTGGCATCCCTTATGAGGGGTGTCTGAAAGCTATCTCCTTTATCTTTTTGTCTTTGCATTGAAACCTGATAGGGTTTCTTTGTGTTACCTGCTGAGCCACTTTCCAGAAGCTGGTATAGTTTCTCTGAAGCCTTGTTCTTCGCTATTGCAACTGCTATCTTAACCTCTTTATTAGCCAACGAATATTCCTTTTTAGCCTGGTCTATATTTTGTATCTCCCATTTTTTCCTGCACTCCTTCTTTTGATGACATCCTAGAGTTCTGTATTCTGTCACCAGCTTTTCTTATGATCCTTATTTGCATACCTGGCTCAGCCACATATCTGTCCTATAGCCCTCACTCATGCTGCTTTGAGGCTCTGCCATTCTACTTCAACTTCACCAAGGAGTTAGAGCCCTGTGCATGTCCTTGAACTCTTGTGCTTTCTCTCCAGTCAGCTTCCAGATCTTTAGCCTAGTCTCTGTTGTCCTTAAAGCCTTCATTGGCTCTGTTTGCAACTGTTTGTGGCAACCAGTGTTTTATGCTGTGGGCTGACTTTTCACTGGGGATTAGTATGCAGTCACTGATATTACCCCAGAGGACATCTACCTGAATTTCATATTGGCTACTCCTGTATGTGATCTTATGAATGTCTGTCTTGCTGGACTATGCATTGGCCATCATCAAGCCATTTGCCAGACAGAAGTCTAGAATGGCATCTCCTTCTTTGTTTCCCCACTCATGTGGTCCCCGCCAGTCTTCATATCCTGTTCTGTCTGTCTACATATGTGCAGTCAGGTCCCTCATTATCAATACAACTCATGTTGTCCTGTTTTATCCTGTATGCCCAGCAACTCCTGCCTGAATGCATCTTTTCCTCACTATCACAACCCTGCTGTGGGGCATAGCCTGCTGTTATGAATACTGCTCTGTCCTTACACTGGAGTTGGATTACTGTGAGTCTGTCACTAATTCAGATAGCATCCCTCACTGTCTTCTGAAGCATCTCCTCATTACAATTCCCACACCATTTCTATTTCTCCTCATCTTGAGTAATAGACTCTGGGTCCCAAGCCAAGTGTCTTTGCTGCACTGCACTTCAATATTGTCTCCTGGATACAGAGGGTGTTCAGTCTCTTCTTACCACCATGTCATCCACTTCCAAGCTCTGTCATGTCAATGAACCTATACTGAGTGTAGCAATCTTGAGTTCTTTGGCAGGTTGATTAGTTTTATGTCCGGCTTTTGCACAACAGAGCTATTCCAGGTAATTCAAGATGGGCAACTGGACACTGCACAGCCAGTAGCTTATTAACCCAGGGATGTTGGCTTTATGACAGGCACAAATTGGTCAAAAGGGGCATATAAGGACTTCTCCCACCATTAGCATGGGTCCCTGGTATAGGTCAGATTAGGCCAGATCTTCAACCCACTTATCACTGACAGATACCCACGCCCACTTTGGGCGACATTAGTCAACATGACCAAATCACCTAGAGCCAATTTTTACACCACCAAGTAGCTAGCCAAACATGTAATATAAATTAAAATAAATCATCGATCCTGCTGTAGTAAGCTGGACCAATTCGTGTTCAGTAATTATGCAATATTAGTTTACCTAAGTGACTTGAGCTAACACACACTTACAGGATACAGTTTTAGTGCCCTAGTGAAACATAAGAAAGTGATGAAAAACAATACATTATGAATGGGAATTCTGCAGTTGTATTGGTAGCATTGAAAATCCTCCAGAGGTGCACTGGATAAACTATGAGGGAGTAGCTGAGCCACACATCATAGCAGACGTTGGTGTTAGTACACTGTAGAATGTGTTTTGACTTGAGAATAGTAAAAAAAATCCTTTTCCTGTTCTTTCCTCATTCCAGCCTTTTACAAGATCAGTGCTGCTTGCATATTGAACACAGAATTGAGAGAGGTTCTTGGTAGCTGTTTTGGCTCCTGGTACTTCATGACCACATACACTTAAGGGGGTCTCTCCTTCCTGTTTTCATCTCCCAGCAAAGTTGTTTATTTCCTTTCTGAAACTCTTTGGGTTTCCTAGCAAAGTAGTTTCCAACACTAAAAACGTCTAAGGAATGCAGCCGCACACAGCTATAATACAGCCTGCGATTTATTACAAAGAAACGGACAAAGTACAAACAACTATAACAAAATGACGGATTTAGCGCTTTCTTCCACCTGAAGTGTGGATTTCATCAGGATCCACACTTCAGGTGGAAGAAAGCGCTAAATCCGTCATTTTGTTATAGTTGTTTGTACTTTGCCCGTTTCTTTGTAATAAATCGCAGGCTGTATTATAGCTGTGTGCGGCTGCATTCCTTAGACGTTTTTAGTGTTGGATTTTACTTCTTTGTTGCTGTCTTTCAACACTATCACTGGTTTTATTATTAGCAAAGTAGTTTGCCACTGTTTAAGGAATTTTGCTTTAATTCTGTTCACTGTCTTTTTTTATTCATTATTAATGTGGCATTAGATCCTGCAAACATCAAGGGCATAACTGTACTTTTATTTTCCAGGCTAATTCACATTCTTAGAATAAATGTTTGATCTGAGGAATGAACCATGCAACTTGTGCTCCACTGGTCCTTTTATTTTTAACTACATAATATTTCTTTTGCAGGGGTAATATGATTATTATAAGGATCTTAATAAGTAATTATATCATAAAGTATTATAAAATTATTGGCGTCTGATATAATTTCAGCTGTACATCTATTTTTAAACTATAACTAAGGACATATTCTTCAGAGTCACAACTCCAAGGATCACAATGTTTTGAAATCACATTTATGAGTCAGTTATTTCCAGAATTTGATGGGGAAAAAACATATCTCTTGATCTGGGCATGTCCAACTAGGATTATTAATGTAACGAAAAACATTATCAAAATGCAAATTAATGTTTAGCAATCTGCCAAATGATTTTACAGCCCTGATAATCTGTAGTGACTTAAAAAGAGATGACTTTAGAGTTAGGATAGGGATAGTAGAAATCTACTCTTAAGTCATTTCAACACTTTAAAAACTGAATATTAACAACCAGTTAACTTAACCTGTCCACAGAGACTGCCCAAGCCCAAATGTAACTAACAATCTAGTTAGGGACAGATTCATATTTTTATTTTTATTTATTTTACATTTGTTAACCGGGCTAGTCCAACTGGATACATGTCCATTTTCAGTGGAGGCCCGAGGAGAAAAGCTCCACTATCTAATGCATAATAACAAAAAAAATACATTCAAAGTACATAGGTAATTTAAGACGCAACTAAAACAGGGATTTAAAATTACATAGGGAATTAAGACACAAGTAAAACAGGCATATAGGCTTTCCTTTCAGTAAATTTCTACAGTACAGGTCAAAGTACAAAGGTAATTTGAGATTCAACTAAAACAGGCATTCATAATTACATAGGGAATTTAAGACTCAACTAAAACAGGCATTTAGGCTATCTTTTCAGTAAGTTCAAAAGGTGAAAACAGAGACTTATCAAATTTCTTCAGTACAGGTATATAAAATGTGAGACAGAAATAATTAAGTAGTTTAAAAGCAAAAGATAGAGTTACTAGAAAATTTTAGTTTGAAGTTGAGACAGTCAATTTCTCAGGTAGAGATGAAAAATAAAATGGAGAAATAGAGTTGGGAGACAGTGCAAAGGGTGCAGGAGAAGGTAGGAGGTATGTGATCAGCTAGGGTTATTGCAAGAGCAAAGCCAGTGATTGGTTAGAAAATGTTTCAGTTGAGTTTTAAATAGTGTGATAGAAGTTTGGGCTAAGAGGTCTGTAGGAAGTTGATTCCAAATTTTACCAACTGAGTTGGAAAATATAGAGTCACCTGCTGTATTCTTTGATAGAGAGGTTTGAATCAGTATTTTATTGGAAGAGCGTAGGGTTTTTAGGTTGTTATAGGGTTTTATCAGGGCGGAGAGCATTGGTATCTTTTCTGGGTGGTGAAGGGCTTTATGGGCAGTTGTAAGCTGATAGTATTGAATTAGGTGAGGTAACTCCAGCCACCCTAGGTTAAGGAGGTTCAGGCAGTGATGTGTTTTATATGGAGAGGCAGTGGCAAATTTGGCAATGTTGTTATAGGCTGTTGTAAGCCTATTGATGTTATGTTTAGAAAGATTAGTATATATGGGGGATGCATTTAGTAGAGTAGAGATAAGATAAGTTCTGGCTATGGTAGTTCTTGCTTCAGGAGTTAAGAAAGATTTGATTCTGTAGAGAGAACCTAATTTTTGTTAGTTGCTTTTATGATAGAGTGGATATGAAAATCAAATTTTAGTAGGTTGTCGATAGTAACTCCTAGAAGTTTGGTTGTTTGGTCAGGAGAGATAAGGGTGCCATTGTTAGAAGAAAGTGTGAAACTAATAGGGGGAGACAGGTGTGTGGGTGAGAAGAGGAGAAGTTTAGTTTTCTTAGGGTTTAAGAGAAGGCAGTGATTGGAGAACCATTGTTCTATGGTGGTAAAAGTTTTTTGAGTAAGTGAGTGGAGGTCAGCTTGGGTTGTGGCAGAACAGATGATGGTGGTGTCATCGGCATACTGCATGCAAGTAGTTAGTGGGGTGGCTAGATACAGGTCATTAATAAAGATGGAAAATAAAAGAGGACCTAAGATGGAGCCCTGAGGTACTCCTAAAGTGGTAGGGAGAAGTTCGGAAAGATTGTTGTTCCATAAAACAGCTTGTTTCCGATTCTGAAGATAGGAAGTAAACCAGCTTAAAGCAAGATTATTGCTTTAGGATAGGATATAGTACCATTTGAAGGAATTATTGTACTGTATTCAAAGTTTGATTTCATATTTAGATCAAAATTAACCACTGCTTAACACTGCCCTTGCAGCTCTCACTCCCCAGCCAGAATTAATAATGCATTGTCATAACATGCTTAGGTTTAAAGAAAAGTTGTCTATTTCAGATCACCTGGCACATTTGAAACCCTCCTTCTTGACAACACTGGCTTAACTTTTCAAGAGAATACATCCAGAATTGCATGGGCCTATTTGCACTGAATATCTTTTGATAGGGTTTAAACCCTTTTTTGTTTTTCTTTGTTGATCTTAGCCCCATTAGGTCAACAACATCTTTTCAAAGGAAACCCAAAGTGGTATATGTACTGAGTAGGAAAAATCTGGCCAGGACATTTGCAAATTTCCTATCCTTTTCAACAGATGCCATGGAATCTTTAATATCCACCTGAGTTGTCTCCAAATTAGGCAGATAGGACTATGATTTAACATCTCATCTGAAGGATGACACATTCAGGAATGCAACATGCCTTTTTTTACTGCATTGCAGTGTCAGTCTTGGAAAGTGAATCCAAAGACCTGGGATGGGAATGGAACCCATCGGCAACTATTGTCCTGCACTTCCTGCACTGGGGGCAAGTGTGCTACCTTTTGAGCCATTAACATTGACAGGTACTGCTTCTTTATCAAAACCTTTAGCAGTTCTGTGACTTTTTCCCATTTAACACCTTCTTATGTGAATACTATAATTACTGAATAGATGTGATTGCCAGGACTCACATCATTGGCTCTCTTATTCCATTTGTCAACTTTCTATCACTAGATTTTATCACATTCAGAATGTCTCAACTTCACTTCAGCTTAACTGCAATTGTACCCTCACTGTCGCATTTGTTTACATCCCTTTTGAAATTAGTTTGGAAGTTTTTGTTTATTTTTGTGTGTATGCAAATGTCAAAGCCTTCTATACAGCTGGATGTATTATAACACTAATTCTCACTGTGTACATGTTACTGATTTTCATACCTGTTTATATAGTCTTTGATGCCAGTATTAAAATTATAAGACCAAACCCAGTATTTTATTAAATGGTGGGTCTAATGTTGTACTAAAATAAGATGAATAAATGTAAAGACTGCTTATCAACAATTTAACCCTTTGGCATTTCAGGAGATAGCTTGGAATTTCCCTCTATAATGTATGCACGCATTGGCTGCATAGTCTTTCTCTAAGATAGAAACATATGGCTTTCTTGCATGAATTATTCTGTAAGGCTTCAATCATGCCATATATTTTAAATTCAGCAAAAAGCAGGTAGCATCCTAGCAATGAAGAGTCATAGATGTCTATGTGACTTGCATAGTGAAACTGATAATAGATTTAGGATTGCTACAGAACCAGACAGGGATGAAGGTGAGGTTAAGACTGAATGTACAGTCACAATATCTCTTTTTCCAGAATGGAAAATTTCCAGAGGCAGATTGAGGATACATGTGTGAACTCACTAAACATTTTAAACAGATATGCCCACAATGACCATGACAGTCTGTAAGTGGTCCTGTGGAATATAAGCACAAAAGGAATCAAGATGAAGACTTTTTAGGAAAATGCCTTCAGCCACTTCTTTCAGCCTGCTAAAGAATCCTAACATAACCCGGATTCTAAGATAGGTGGCGTCCACCTCACTTTAGATGCCAAGATTAGAAAATAGAAGTCCAGCACTAGAGGAAAACATCTTAATTTTTGTGATGGTATGTACAAAGGTTACAAAACTATGGCGATCAGAAACGAATGGACAAGTAGGATTAAGGAAAGATACAAGTTGTTTGAGAAGGCTCTGGAAACATGCATCCTCCTCCTTCTCCAAAGAAAGCAAAATTAAATGATCCAGCAGTTGCGAGCCTGTATGGTAAATCTCATTGACTTCCAAACAGCAAATTAAATTATGTAGAATCAATTACATGCAGCAATGGCTGGTGATAGTTTTTCAGAAAGCATGTTTGCGCCATTCTACAGTACTTGAATTTTCATGCAAATACTACTTTGCTGTGTAGGGTTTGATGAGTGTGAGAGATAAAGGGAGGAAGAGAGAAATCAAAGCATGACCTGACTGATTTGATAATAGTATATTGTAATCTTCAAACAAAATTGTTAATGATTGTACTCTGCAGCTCAAGAATGAATGTTGCAAGCATGTGATTCATAGAATTACCTTATCTGAGAATATTATTTAAGGATAACATAAGCAGTTGGAAATTTTTCAAGCATGTAAAAGCTTGTTGGCATTTATCGTTACATGGAGTGAATAGGAATATATATGGCATAATGCTATGCCTAAGCTAGCTTCTTCTGGGGACGAATCAGGAACTTCTGTTAATACTGAATTCTTATCTTGAGTGCACACTTCATCTTAGACACTAATACAAATTTTAAGTAGTCACAGTAATATCCTAAACAAACATTATGGGGAAGTGTATCTTCTGTGTAATAAATTGTGGGATATAGTGCATATTTCTGCATCCCAGTTCAGACAGAATGCCATATCGACTCATTGTTGCTTAAACTTTAAGCCTGACTGGGTGTTGCAAGTTGCATAATGATCTTGTTAATATAACAGAAAATGAACAAGTGTTTGACTAACATTTTAAATTGTTCCCTTAAAATATATTGATATGCTTTTCACACTAGTTACACTGTGAGTACAATAAGTGAGTGGTTAAGTTGAATGAGGTGCAATCTTATCTCCTAACAAAAAACTGTATTGGGTTTCTCAGTTGTGCATAGATACTCTACCAACACTTTTTAAAAAACATTTTTGCAGCCATACTTAGCATGAATGTCATCCTCATTAGCCTACGCTTATGTGTCTTATCGCTGCTTCAGCTGTAGTCTATTGCATGTTACTAAACAACTGACAGTCCAACTTAACTCAGGTACAAAATTTAGATGTCAGGGGTGCTTTCAAATACTTTTTTTCTGCTCCAAAATGCCTGAGGGAGCTTTTAGGGAATTATTATTCCATTGTGTTGCATCGTCCTGTTTCTTGACAGATTGGGAACATCCTTACGCAGTCAGGTTACTTTTCACCTGCAAGAATGGAGTTAGACAACCATATCAATATATTGTGAGAGAACAGACTTAAAAATGTTAGTCAAACACTGGCTCATTTTTAAGCTAAGAACTCCCCATATATATATATATATATATATATATATATATATATATATATATATATATATATATGTATACCGACTGGTCTACAATTTTGGCACTTTCATCATTTGTAAATTCTTAATAATAATCACCAGAATGAATAGTAATGAACTACCAGAAAAACTGAAAATGTTTTCAATTATCAGTTCATACTTCATTACTGCCAGCCCTATTCTGAAGACCTTATATTGAAATTATCAGAAATGTGGAACCATTCATATTAGAATACATTTCAGAGATTGCATTGTTGCCAGGTTATAACAAACATTTGCTAGTCATAAGTAAGCTGGGAATACTAACTTAATGCCTTCACAATTATAGCCTATGATTCCATGATTAATCTCATTATGATGTCATATTACAGTGCTTCTATCATGACATCATAAACTATAAATAAATAGATAAGTTCCAATGCAATAAACAAATATGATTATACAGTACTTTATATAAGATACAAACAGGAGGCAAGTAGAAAACATTAAATTTAAAGGTAAATGCAATTAAACTTTTAGTGAAATGGAAGCATGGGTCAACCATTTTGAAAACCCTAAAATCTGATCAGTGTTATTTTAATCGGTATTCTGCGCATTGCATTACTACTTTCATGAAGCATCATGAGCATCAATGAGGAATAAGAACAACATGCACTATCTAATAAAGAAAACATTATAATTATATTAAAGAGCTTGAACATTTGAGTGAGAGAAAGAGAGAGAGCAGGCAGCAAGCAGAATTTTTTGAACATTACTACATACTGCATTTAGACAGTGACAGCAACACCTACAGTTATCCAAGACAAATTAATCAAACCAAAGTCAGGTTTCCAGTGTTAATAATTTTAGACTGAAGTACAGAGACCCATTGCTCAGTCTCAGGCTGGTGCTGTTATGAAAAGATGAGTAAGCTAGACATGCCAAGTGTGTAATGTACTAGAGCAAAATGGCTTCATCTTTTTAACAATCACTGTCTTCTACGCATTACTACATTTTTGCAATCTACAGGTAGAGTCCCTTTTGATGATATTCCCTGATGGAGCAGCACCAGAATGCTTATATAAGTAGAGGAAACTGTTACATGTTATTATTTTGAACCAAGAAGTAGAGAAAAACAAAAACTTTCTCTTGGTTTAAGTTACATACTCCTTGTAAGACTGTGTTATAGATAGTCTTTGCATCAGAATAAGTCACTTACAGGAAGAGCAATTCTTTTGGAATCTGGCCTGCAGAACTATCATGTTACATTAACACCAAAACTTTAACAAAAGTTGGCACATTCATTTATAGCATATCAGATAATGCAATTTCCATACAGTTAGAGATCTTATTGTCTCTTAATTTTTTTGATTATTTCCTTAGTGATGAAGCTTTCTTAAGAAAACTCACATCATAATTGTATTAAAATGTCATCTCTTTTTAACCAATGCTTAATTACAAATGATGTAATGCCTGCTGAGTTTGAGTTGGTTAAATAAGGGTTTTCTGGGTATTCAAGACTGTGTGGGTCAATAAACTGTTGCACAAGAAATTACAAATTGTCTGAAAATAGCAGCATGACAAAAATAGGAAACATGTCAGCAATCAAATTCTTTCCACAGAAGACAGATTTATAAGAAGATAATATATGTTTAGGTGGACCCAGGTAGGTACTATGCAGCAACATATATTCTTCATGGCTAAATTTGGAGAATGCTAAATGCTTGCATACATTACACAAAATTAGTATCCAATCAGGATATAAATGTGTCTCATGGAGACATGCAGGCTAATGATTAAAAATATATAGCTCTGATGAATAGACTGAGTTTAGAATAAAATTATATAAGAAAGACAGATGCTGCTTTCTCTTAGGACAGCTAAAAGAAGAAAAGAGGAGATTCTATTTATTTGTATCACATTTGAATACTTTTGAGTACTTGGACAATGCTATATAGTACTGAGCATTTACTAAGATTCCAGAATTTCATCTAAGATGCATTAAGAACCAGTTCATTATTTTCTAATAGATGATGAAGGCAACATTATTCAACCATCGGAAAATATGGTATTTAGTATTATTTATTAGCAGATTGGGATTATCAGTCAAGGGATGGACTAGTAAAAATAAATTCAATAGACCTAACTTAAAAAAATAGCTTGACTATATAAAACCAGGCATTTCAGGGAAGGAGGAAGCTTTGTGATTTAACCCAATAATTTATCCATGAAAAGAAAGGATTCCTAGGAATTTCAAATGTATGAGTAACTGACCTCATTGGTATGATTCATAATGGAATATCATTCATTTGGTAACTGAAATGTTCAAATATAATAAATAAGTTAACTATGCTTGAAACAGAATAAAATAACTTGTAATTTAAAAGGTGTTTGCCTTTTTTCTCAGGACTTCACAAATTTTTAAGAGTCTTAGATTATTGTTTTGCCATTTACCATTGTTTACTAGCTTACAAATCAATAGTTCAATGCATTTCTGTCCAAACTCAAAGCCTAACTAGGCCATTTAAGAGCTTGCTTAATCACACATCCTGTTGCATATTTCAAATTTGCAACCCATAGATTTAATTTTGAATTAAAAATGTTTAAGTAATCATAACATTTGATTGATAAAGGTAAAGAATTCCACAACCTGCAAGGTCTAGCCTAGAAAAAAGTAGTCAACTTAAATGGAATGAGTTTAACCAGTAAATTGTTATTTCTTGTCTGCAAACCATGATTAAGAAATTCTATTCCCAACACAGTTGCTAATAAATAATCCTTTAAACAGTTGTAGAATAATATTGAATTGCCCCTCATCTATTTGTATATTATAGAATAAAGGCATACATTTTCAAGTCTGATTCCATAAGTCACTAAGTTTAAACCATTGATCCAACTAGTCAACATTTTCCATATGTACTCCAATGATTTCAGTTGATGAATTTTATTAGAAGGAAAAGCCCCACCATATTCAATATTAGGATGAGTACTAGAGATAATTCTGAAGGAATACATGACATGAAATTATTATAAAAATGAAAGAACTTTGGGAAATATTCATTTTGATTATCAAAGACCTTGTGAAATGACCAAATTAAGTTTGCTCATTTTCACAGATGTTATAAACTTATCCATTGTTGAATCAAAATCAATGCAAGTCAATGAATGAATGTCTTGTTTAATTTTAACACCAACGTACTTCAATTCACTAAGCAATATATTAATAAAATAAGCTAAAGGGGGATTTATTCTTTGTGTCTCTGAAGGGACAGGACTGTAGGAACATAAGAAGAATACCAGGCAAGAGATCACAGGGGTTATAATATAACTACCCATATACACCATTAAAAAGACAAAAGTTCTTGACAGTCTATTCAAGCACTTAATGCTGCTTACCTGCAAAATTGAGCAGAGCCTTACAAGAAAAGCCTAAAGTCAATTTTTGACAGCCCATATGATCAACAAGACTAGCCTTAAAGGTAGCCAAAGTAGCATTTGGCCAGTGATGACAACTTATTCCATATGTTGTTAATATGCTAATTTTGAAGTGTACATTTTTCTAGCTTAAGTTTATAATTAAATTCATTATCATTTCAGATATTATTGGAATAGTACTTTTAGGATTCTCATGTTGCCAAACTGTATACTATTGTACTTAGGATTGTTAAATATTTTCATAAATAACAGCTGCAAGGAAAGAATAAATACGTAAGGTGACAGAGGGATCACATGACTTGTACCAGTTAACATTTCTGATGAATCTTAAAGCTGACCATTGATAGAGAGGTGGGTACATGCTGAGAGTCACAGACAACTTTAACAGGCTAAATATACTGTCTAGAAATTCCATCTGCATTAAACTCCTCAAAGAGCAGCAGTACGGTTTCATGCCGGGAAAGAGCACTACAGATGCGATGTTTGCTCTGAGAGTGTTGATGGAGAAATATAGAGAAGGTCAGAAGGAGTTGCATTGCGTCTTTGTGGATTTGGAGAAAGCATATGATAGGATGCCTAGACAGGACTTGTGGTATTGTATGAGTAAGTCAGGAGTGGCAGAGAAGTATGTAAGAGTGGTACAGGATATGTACGAGGATAGTGTGACAGTGGTGAGGTCTGCAGTGGGAGTGACAGATGCTTTTAAGGTGGAGGTGGGATTACATCAAGGATCAGCTCTGAGCCCTTTCTTATTTGCAGTGGTGATGGACAGGTTGACAGATGAGATCAGACAGGAGGCCCCATGGACTATGATGTTTGCAGATGACATTGTGATCTGTAGTGAGAGTAGGGACCAGGTTGAGGAGACCCTGGAGAGGTGGAGATATGCTCTAGAGAGAAGAGGAATGAAGGTCAGCAGGACTAAGACAGAATATATGTGTGTGAATGAGAGGGAGGATAGATGAATGGTGGGGATGCAGGGTGTAGACTTGGTGAAGGTGGAAGAGTTTAAGTACTTGGATCAACAGTTCAGAGCAATGGTGAGTGTGGAAGAGAGATGAAGAAGAAAGTACAGGCAGGGTGGAATGGGTGGAGAAGAGTGTCAGGAGTGATTTGTGACAGACGGGTACCAGCAAGAATGAAAAGGGAAGGTCTATAAGAGGGTAGTGAGACCAGCTATGTTGTATGGGTTGGAAAAGGTGGCACTGACAAAAAGGCAGGAGTCAGAGCTGGAAGTGGCAGAGTTAAAGATGTTAAGATTTGCACTGGGTGTGACAATAATGGATTAGGAGTCAGTATATTAGAGGGTCAGCTCAGGTTGAACGGTTTGGAGACAAAGTCAGAGAGGCGAGATTGCATTGGTTTGGACTTGTGCTGAGGAGGGATGCTGGGTATATTAGGAAAGGATGCTAAGGATGGAGCTGCCAGGCAAGAGGAAAAGAGGAAGGCCTAAGATAAGGTTTATGGATGTGGTGAGAGAGGACATGCAGGTGGTTGGCGTGACAGAGCAAGATGCAGAGGACAGGAAGAAATGGAAACAGATGATCCGCAGTGGCGACCCCTAATGGGAACAGCCAAAAGAGAAGAGAGAGATTAAACTCCTCAAAGAGAAAATCACATGTACCTAATCAGATACTTTATAATGTCCAGTGTGAACACTGCTTGCTGCTTATTCTTGTTTGTGTTGTGAAAAAAAATGAATTCTTATATAATATTGTTGTCTTGTGTCTGCTTGGTTTCCATAAAACCATACTGCATTTTTGACATTTCTAGATTTTCTATTAAATGCATTATTCTGCCTACACTAATTGCATGCATTTTTTTATACACAGATTAATAAGAGGGATTGGACAACCAAATAAAGAAAATTAATTTTGTTTCAAAATGAAAATTATTTTAAACTGCATTGAATACTTATCTGAAACACCATTAGACTTGATATAATTAAGCAATTTCAACAAGACAAAAGCTAGCTGGTCCATAAACACTTTGTAGAAATAAGTATCAAAGCCATCAGGACCCAGAATCTTACTTGGAGGACATCTTGCATGGAAAAAAATTTTTGTGTTTTTTTTTTCTGGAAAAAAAATCTAGATGAAAAACAATCTAGAAAGTTCATAACATATAATGAACTGATATGTGAATTATGAGAAGCATACATGTTGATGCACATATTGAAAAAAAAGATGATAGTTTAGATGTTGTTGTTTGTCTTTCGGCTTTTCCCAGTTAGGGTTCGCCACAGCGGAACTCCGGTCCGCTAATGATTGGCAGTAGATTTCTATGGTGCTGAGTTGCCAGCTTGACACCCAACCTTCAATGAAGGCACGCCCATTCTTGCACGTCTTTTGGAACTCCACTCGACTGTGGGGAGGACATGCAGACTCCACACAGAAGGCACTCCCCTCACTCCAGCTGAGAATCGAACAGGAGAACCTCTTGCTGTGAGGCAGCAACTCTGCCGCTGCACAATCTTGGATAATAGATAGTTTAGATGTATTTGGCCCTAATCAGTAATGCTAAAAGAGATTTAGTAGATGCATACAACCTAAAGATTCAACAACAAAAAATAATAATATTTATTTTGAATGAATTGTTTCCTCAAATAGTATCTGGCAAAGAAATTATATTTTCCAAAGCTGTGGAATCTCTAAATGTATATCTCCTCATATATGTAACTTTGGTAATAAGGGTACCCCTTAAAATTGACTTGCATGCGGGTCTATATCACTTTGTGGAATGCCACATCAACCAATACCTCTTCATCAAACACCTATTTATTGAAACTCCTAATCAACAGATGGACTTTTCAGCAAATATTTTCCTATGTACATATGTATATATATATATATATATATATATATATATATATATATATATATATATATATATATATATATATATATATATATATATATATATATATATATATATATATATATATATAAATAATATATGCATATATATATATATATATATATATATATATATGTGTGTGTGTGTGTGTGTATATATATATATATATATATATATATATATATATATACATATATAGTCACACAACCATACAGCTACATGAGACAGCTAGCTGAAATGCCATAATCTGCCATGTTATATGCTAATGACTGCATAATAAAGCATGGTGTATGCTAAAGAGAAAAAATGGTGGACCAATTCATAAACATTTAAGCACTGCACAGTAATGTTGCACCCATCTTAGAGTTGTACATGGCCAGATGCTGACGTTTAGGCAGTCTAAGCTAATGATCAATGCTAGGGGTTGCTGCAATTATTGTGAACTTGTACAAGAGGCTCACATAGATGCTGCTGCAGTTAATGGTGTATGCCCCTCCCCTAAGGCACATGGATTTTGAACCACACTTAACATTTCTTGTCCTCCATGAAAACAAGAGAGTGGGCTGTTAGCACATTGACAGGCACACCATACAACAAACAGTGTATGAAAGCCTTGTCTGCAGCCATATGGGAGTTTTGGACTACCCATCACAGTCAATAGTAAGGTATATATTGCTTTACGTATATTAGCTACAGGACCTTTTAGTGATCCACTGGGGACACGGTGAAGGTGTCACAGGCACCTGCCTTTAGAATTTCCCCCCAGTTTCCCAATTTCATGCATCAACATGCTGGGGAACATATGTGGTTCCCACATACCCCAGAGGAGAGAATAAACAGCATGCTGGACTTGTATGCTATATCTCACTTCCCTGAGTTACTGGGGGCCATAGACTGTATTCTCATTGAAATAAAGGCTCCACCTTCTGAAATGGGAAGGGGGTATGTGAACCACAAAGGGTATCACTCCAAATGTTAGGTGGCCTGTAATGCATAGGGTATCATATATAGTTTGTGCAGGCCACCAAAGCAGTTTCCACAACTCTTACATATGGCACACATGCAACCTCTATCAATGGTTTGCTAGGGGTGCTTTCTCACAGGGTCATCTTGTGGATGATGTTGGATATGTCCTGGAACCCTGGCTCATGACATCAATTGGAAATTATCATAACTAAGCTAACTTATAACCATGCTCTAGTGCACATCAGAAACATCATAAAGCATGTGTTTGAGCTGCTAAAGTCATGGTTTCACTGCCTGTATGCATCTGTTGGTCTCCTGCTGCGTGACCCCACCATAAGTGCCAAAATACTTATCATGTGTGCTATGTTACACAATATTAGAGTTAAGAAACAGCTACAGGGGGTAGCCTCATACAGGGAATGTAGTTCCCAGCACTCAGGCAGCAGCAGCTGAAACAGATAAGGAGTTAAATGAGGAGCCAGCAGCAGGGGGATGACCATGCCAGATGAAGGTGGGCACAGCATGCCTTGGCAGTAGCAAGGAGGTGGTGGACCGCACATATCTTTACAGCATAACTATACAAGAGTTAAGCAGATACAGTACAGTAAAAAATGAGACATACAAAAAACAGCAAACTGTGCTAACCCAATGGCTGGTCATGCTGTGTGTCAGACATATGCAACCTAAGTCACAGTGTGCAAAGGGTAGAACACAGGTATCATCATCTGCAAAGATGGAGAAGGAATCACATAACTATATATGAACTAAGCAGGTACATACAATAAAAATAATGCATACAAAAATACATGACTGTACTTACCCATTCATAAGCTGGCCACACTATGCATCAGACATAGATAAAGCAAATAACACTGTACAAATGGCAAGGTACATTTTTTAAAATTAGCACAGCTGGGTAAGGGAATAAAGGAGTGCATGTCTTCCATAAGGAAGTGTACAAAGTGCTTTTAGGGTAAGTGTTAAAACTGGTAGGAGGGAGTTAATGTTGGGCAGGGCCTGGGTAAGTGAAAGTGTGGGATGTGCTGGAGGCTGTGGTGGTGTGCATGTGTGTGTCTGCAGGGACACAGATTCAGCACATGGTGCAGTGGTGCACCATGTAGCAGCTACTGACACACCAGTCTGGAGGGGCTGTAACCATATTTTAATTAGCAATGGTACCAGCTCCCCTGTGTGGATCCTCCTGCCTATATTGGCTAGATGCAGATTTCAACATGCCTCTTCTGAGGACCACCACACTTCCCTGATTTTCAGTATTCCCTATTAACCTGTCAACTCTCAGATGGTACTTTGTCTTGGGTATGCTCAGGCACAGACAATGTGTACATAGTCTGAATAGGGGCTGTAGAAATCACACTCCCTGTGTTTGATGCACACTGTGTGCACCCTCTGACTATGCCACTTGTTCTCTACCATCATTAGCAGAAGCTAAATATCTTCCATCATCAAATGAGGGTAGTTCCACAGTGCACCAAAACAAAACATATCCAGTGTAAGTATGACACAGCATCACAACCACACATGCAATTCATATCCTTGCATCTATAAAACATGATACTGGGTTATAACCCTGCCCATACCTTGTGCAGAAGAATGTTGCACCAAAATGTCAGAAGTGAGACAAGTATTATAAACTGTAATATGACTAGCAGTTAAAAATAGGGGCAGATAATGACTGAAGGACTACATACCCCGGGCATCATCAGTGGAAAGTCTCTGGGGCCTATCCAGCTCAGCCTTGACATCTAGCACCACACTGAGGAACTCTGCAGAGGAGATAATGCTGTTCAATGAGGCCAGGAACTCCTCCATTTCCATAAGGCATGGTTCATAGATGACCCACCACCTGTCACCCTCCATTCCCATGTCATAGTCTCCACTCTGTGGGTGGCAGCATGAATATTGGTCACTCAGTGGTCGACCATGTCATAATTATGATCTTGACAACCCACAGTATTAGCATTGGCGACAGCTTCCCTCCAGACAGGATTAAAGATTGGTCAGACAGTAGAATATACTTCCGAGAGCTGTCTATCATGAAGATAGGAGTCTTCAAGTACCCTTTCATTTTCAGCCTCCACAGCCTTTTTTGATGACATTCACAGTCTAGTACAGGTCCACTGCTAACAATCTGATGTTGTCAGGACTACTGCAGGTTAGTACATCAAGTGACTTTATTTTATCCCACCTCTCCTGTGTAGGTTTCACATTCTTTTACATTCACATATTGTCATGCCACCTTCTTAGCTCTGCCTTTTTGACAATTGTGTTGTTCCACAACTCCCTTAGCACTTCTTTCTGTCCATGTCTTGAGGATTCTGTTGCTGTAGTATAGCTGCTACTCCACCCTCCACCATCATTGGCACTTTCTGTTCCATTGCACATTTCTCCATATATAGTTGCTGACATTCATTGCATCAACATTTTAAACCTGTGCTGACTACTAGGGGTGGTAGTGCAATGTCAGTGTTTACTATAGATGCTGATACTTCAATGTGGCTGTGATGTGGTTTACCACAATTTGGCCATAGATCTGTACTGTGGCCATAATGAGAAGCTCCTCATGGCACACACTACCTTGGTTGCATACAAATGTAATAAGCCTCATGGCTCATCATTCATACAATGCAAATAGTGTTGGCTTGGCTGCAATCATGGATTTATTGTTTAAAAATCCCCAAGCTTATCTTAAACACAAGCCCAATTAAAATGTGAAGGAATAATAAAGCCCCATGAAGAGATGGTCTGATAATTGAGAAGTACAAATAATTTTCTCAAAATATTATCCAGTTAATTAAAAAATGCTTATGCATCCAAAATAAACAAATATTATCTTCATGGAGATACACATTAAAAACTACTATTTTGACACAAGACAAACATTTGATATTATGCTCCAATGTTGACCCATTTCATTATTAAATGTTAACTCTAAGACTTTCATGGTAGTCATGCCAAACAAATCAAAATTAGTAATGCCAATTTAAAAGAAGAGGATCACACAGGATTTATAATAAAGAGAAAAAATATTTATAATAAAGAGGGTAATATTCAAAGGATTTTGACTTTGATTGACCTTGCTATTTATCAAAGCAGTGGGCTAGATTCTGTAAAGTTCATGGAAGCTATTTAAGGACAGAGCAGCACACTAAAGGAAGACTTCAGTGCATTTGCTGAGGATGCGATTTTAGAAGATACATTAAAGGCAGCCCAAGTAATTAAGTATTCAGCATAGGATAATTAGGGATTCTGAGCAGACAGGTCTGATTCCAAAACACATTGAGCGCACACAACACAACTCAAATGTGAGAAACAGCCAAAGCCGACTCCGTTTCTGAAATCCTCTGCGCATGCTTTATGGATGCTAGGAACCCAAGAATCCAGGAACTCCAGCTTCAATCCCACTGTCAGGGATGCATCATCCGCCTCTTGCTCTGTGCAGTGAGATCAGAAATGTTGTGATGTCATCGGGGTTAGTGGTAGTCCAGCACTGGTGACATCCATCGATCTCTCATAACATGTCACTCTGTTGGCTGCACAAAGGATCTTGTCTGAGCAGCAGCATCTATAGGCTTCACAGGATCAGATGTGGCCTCCAACTGCATTGATTATGTTGGTGAGGTCCATCCAGATTTCATTTCTCCAAACTGTATCACCAGAATGACCTAGAAGTCTCCATCCATGTTGTTGGAGAACGTCAATTATGATGCCATTTTCCAGGGGGAAGAATTTGTCACCCCTAGGATGGTTAGCAATCTGAAAGACAGTGATATGTACATGATAACATTCCTGTGTGAGTCCATTTATACATTTTATTCTGTGAACAGTATATGACAACATGAACAGTATGCATTCCTGTACAATGCAAAGGTCTGTATAACACTGTCTGTGATAAATACTAATGTGACATATAAAAAGTAACAATGATGCTTTCATGCATAACATTTGTAAAATCAACATAACTTATACATTTTTTGCATTTCATGAGTGGGAGTAGAATCTCTGACAATGCAGATGGAGATCCAAAGACAACAGCATCATGTCAAATGAGTCTGTTTCCATTCATATTAAAATATGACAGAAAGTAACAGTTTGAAGAACTTACAGAAAGTGCTGGCAAATCTCAGGATCCATAGGTAGACCACAGACAGTACAGATCCTTAGTATATTGAGCGAGTAATGATAACACCTTTGTTAAGAAGCATCATTGAAGGCATATCTGTAAAAGCAACAGCATATTTTGACAGTTTTGTCAGGAAACATGAATTAAGAAATATCTGTAATATCAACATGACATACTAAATATGGATATTGTCAAATTCCACAGGTTTCAGTAGTTATACCACAGATTGCAAGGAATTACTGGTTAGCGGAGGAGCCATTAAATCAGCCTTCATAAACTGTTAACATTTGCAATACAAGTCTGTCTATGCAACTGCATATAAGACTGAAATCAATTGACAACAACTGGTGTCAGAGCCATGTAATAAAACTAAACACCATGAAGTGCATAATAGTATCCTTTGGGAAGTCATCCATTCCTGGTAACTATCATATTGACAACACACCCCTCAAAGTTGACCCAGTAGTCAGGGACTTAGGGACACATGTAAATAGCAATCTAGCCTTTGACCCTCACGTGTCTACAGTGGTAAGGAAATCATTCTATGTTGAGCAACTTATAAACAAAGGTATGACATCTAAGTCAAAGAAAGTCATTGTCCCACTGTATTCGGCATTCATCAGACCTATCATTGAGTACAATGCACCCTTTTGTATGTACCTAAGCAGGCATATCCAACAACTGGAATGTCCACAGAGGTTCCTCACTAAAAGAATACAGGGCATAAGTAATATGTCCTGTGCATACCGCCTCAAGGCCCTATCCCTGTATTCTGTCTCTTACAGGCTTTTGAGGGGAGATCCATGCCTGGCATACAAGGCATTGTCAGACCCCAGTCTAATGGACCTCCTGCATATCCACAAAAACAAACAGCACCAGAATTACCCATTCTAAAGACTTAAACCTTACCCTGTGATATAATAGGACTTGCTGGAGAGACAGGTATGTATCCCAGAGACTACTCCATCTATGGAACAGGCTCCCCATCCATGTAAAACAGAGTTCCTCCCTAACCCAATTCAAGTGCAACTTGGAAAATTATATGGGAAACCGGAAATTTATCCCTGGTTTGGTACCTCTGTCTCTAATGGATGCAGGTAACCTGTAAATGGTTCATCTCCCAGGCCCATGCTTACACTTATCAAGGGTATCAGAAATTGTCAGAGATTTAGGATGCATGGCTAGGCTTAAAAAGGCTCTTGTAGCCATTAGCCTAGTAAACACCCATGACCCTATGAATTATTTAAAATGGCAACACATTTATGCATAAAGGACAAGACAACAGTATTCCACTAACTTATAACAACATCTGTTAAATATATCATTTTGAATAACAATTAATCTAAATGGGTACCTTTGCAAATTGCTAACTTGAAGATATTTACTAATCACCAAAACAGAAATGCTACAAATTGTCAATATACATCTCACTCTGAATCATACAACCAAAGTGCATATAATATGCACCCACATTTATGTACCATTTGCACTATACATAATTAGTGAGGTTCATTAAAATTCAAGTTTTTGGAATCCCATTTGTGCACATCCAAGTAATTTGGCTTTATGCTCTGAAACACGCAGGTGTACTATGTCACCCAATAGGTATCAATAAACAGTACCATGTGTAGCACATGCCCAATATCTTCCAATTATCTGATAACATGACATCAGCACCACTTTCAAATATTGCTTTTGATACATTTACTGATCAAACCATTGTTAGCTGCAAACTGAGTGATAACTTGATGAGCATTTCTCTGTGCTTATATTTTCTGACTTCTTCAACTTGATGATTATGATGGCTTCTTCAAGGAGGCTGAGACATGTCTGTGTACCCAACTAAACTGATGAGAAGATGCCAGATGTTGACTATGTATGCTGGACTGGAGCAGAGGATGAAAGCCAGACCCGGGAACTTTGCCATGACTGACGTATGGAACTGGATCGGGGGGGACCATTGATGGAGGAAGGGGATAAGCTGCATCAGAGTTCAGGTTTATCACCACTCCGATGACATGCATCTGAGTTATGCAGGGGAGCTTTTAAGGAGGGTCGCTGAGGTGCTTAGGCAACCCATTGATCCCTACAGTAAGTGTCAATATTCTATACATACCTGAGCATTGTTACAAACTAACATATATTTATCTGTCCCTTATTTATCAGATGGATGTTCTTATAATTATTTAGTAACTGCTGTAAACAATTAGCTCATAGTGATAGTTACAATGGACTTGGTAAATACTGCCCTATTAACTGAGGGCTCAATTTCCATGTTGTTTATTTAAGAATGTATTTCATATCCATAATTATGACTTTTGTAGATGTACATATGTTTTACAACATCTAACTACATAATTTCACATATCCACTCTCTTTGTATTATCACTGACTCTTATACACCTAGGCAGCAGATGACTGCTCACTTCGTAGTTTTTGTTATAGCACCACAGTATCGCCTACTGCAACATTATACACTGGAATGAAAACATCTGCATAACATCATTAAATCATTCTTCCTACAAAAGTACACAAACACATTTATTTAAGCTAAAAAGAATGCTTTACTGACTGCTTACACGTGTTTTTAGTTAGGTGCTATCTGTTATTTCTTTAAAATAAAATGTCCAATAATTGTTTTCAGTTTCCATATTCATCTGTTCTCTGCAGGACTTCTAATAAACTCCTGCAGTACCTGTTTTCTAAAATGAAATCCTTGCTAAGTGTTAACTCAGCCTATAAACAACCGGCCAGCTTGTGTACATTTTGGCATGCTGTGGGTTCCAATCCACAGAGAGGAAACATATATCTGTACCTGATATCTTGGTTAAATTCACCCATAGCATTTTTTTGGAAAAAAACATATTTCAGTACTTGATATGAATGTTTATGTTGCGCATGATTATGACTCACAGTTAGTCTTCGAATTCCTACGAATTTGGATATAATCCATAATGCTCTGATAACAGATTTCTAACAACAGGGTTTGTAGAGCAGTATGTGTTTGTCGAAGCAAAACATGTGCTGGCAGTTCACGCTGTTTGCAAGGAAAAAGGCCAACACATCTACATTTTGTAGTGCTGTGTGTTCAAATCTAGATAAGGGACACATATATCTGAAAGTGTTACCTTGATTTAATATACACATGGCATGTATTTTTGAGAAGCATATTACACATTGTTATTAATGTATATTTTAAGCATAGTTGGGAATAACTTGGTTATTCATCAAATTCCTACAAGTATTATATGCCTGAGCAATTCTTTGGTTAATATTGTATATTTTCTAAAATTGCTATCAAGGTCTGTTTTCACATGAGATATTACAGTCAATTCTAGAACAACATCATCATCATCTTTTGAGGGAGTGGAATGGGCAGACAAACAGTTGAAATGCAGAACAGGGAAGATGTATGTACTTGTTCAGTGATGTGCACTTTAGGAAGGAACATCATGGTCCTCACACATACCTTACTGTGTCCATTATATACAGCAGCGTGTATGGTTCTCTTGCCAGACGCTCTGTGCTACATGACATTGTCCCACTGTCTAAAGAATCTATGCTTTCCATCACTGCTAATGTTTCTTAACACAGTACTGACATGAATGTAATTTTCAAACTGTTTATCTACATGAGAAGAGCATGTTCATGCTTTGCAATCCTAAGCCAAGATCCATATTAGTAGACTATCCCCCATGCAGATGATGTCATAATATAAAGTCTTTTTACTGCATTCAAAACATGCTTCTTCTTTCAAGATGTGGTAGCTAGGCAAGTAGCTGACAAGGTTAGAGTTTGGATTTAGAGTGCAGTTGCAGGATTCAATTTCATGTCATCCAGTCTGTGTTCAAAGATGCTAACACCTGAGTGCAAAATTGTCAACTGTATAGTGTGATTATCTAATGTTCTTCAAAAAGTAGTGTCTAGGAACTGGGCTGAGAAATATATATCACTATTATTTGAGAAATACATTTTTCTATTTTCTAATTTTAGGCAAGGAGTGAACAGAGCCATATGCATCAAGCAGATACACAGGCTTGAGGAGCAGACGAGGGAGAGAGGTATGTTGACTATTTTCCATGTTTTATGAAATGAAATGTATCGTCCCTGATTAGAGGTCTGTAATTTTCACAATATCATGCATATTGAGTAGAATGCTGGAATACCCATAATGCATGAGGAAGGTAAGTTAAATCATCACATGGTAGCTGTGTTTACAACTGTGTTTGAAATCTAAAAATGTTGAACTTTCATGTGTCATTGACCCATTGTTTCAGCACACAGGTTTTGAGTTGTACTCCACAGCCTAAATAACATTTGGATTGATATATCTGTCATATGGTTTGGATACAAGCGTGACTGTTGAGATTTTATGTATGGTTTGCCATATGTTAGTATGTATGTATGTAGTTCCCTTTAACTGATATGTTATGCAGGGTGTGCTGACTGATGTAGATACAAGTGTAACTATTGACATTTTATGCATGGTTTGGCATATGCTTGTATGTATGTATGTATTTCCCATTGGCTGATATGTTATGCAGGCAATGTCTAGTTTGTCAGGTATTGCATTGCTGTTTGCAGATTGTGTGGCATACCTTTCAGTTTAACACTGTAGTTGCACCTGTCTCCAACACATTGAGTGTTTTTGTAGGTTCATAGGTTCATAGGTAGGTACTAGGCTAACTGCCCAAGGGCATTTATAAGCCTAGCCAGAGTGTGTCAGCTTTCGTCGCCCCATTGATTAATTAACTGAGCCTCTGTCAGGAAGAGCCAATGAAGTAATCCCAGGGGTGTATTTTCTTTTACCCATACACTCATCAAGGTTTCTCTTGAAGCGTGTTAGTGAGGGGCTCTGCCTAATGTAGTTAGGAATTTTGTTCCAAAGCATGGGGAGTCTCTGTGTGACAGGAATCTATCCCTCCAGCATGTTCTATTTATTGTTGTGGCGAAGTTTAGCTCACTAGAGCGAGTGGCTCACAGTGACTTGGATTTCTTTATGTGGAGCATGTCCATCAATTCTGAGTTGGACATGGCTTTGTAAGTCAGGCAGAGATCACCTCTGAGTAAGCGATATGCCATTGAGTACAGCTGGAGTTTTTCCAGTCGGGCTGCATCAGACATATGTTTGAGACCAGTAATCCTCTTGCTGAGGTCCTTTTATGGTCTTTCCAGCTGTTGGAAGTGTCTTGTGAGGTACATCCCAAACGGGGCATTGTACTCTATGATGGGTCTGATGAGTGACGAGTAGAGGTGCACTATAACCTCTTTATTTCTAGATGCGAGCCCTTTAGTAGTTAGATGGGCTACATAGAAGGATTTCCTAACTACTTTGGCAATATGATTGTCAAAGGAGAGATTACTATCTACTTGGGTCCCCAGATCTCTTATTGCCTCTTCTGTATTAAGGGAGCTGCCACCTATGTGGTAATTCATGGGTGTTTTGTTTTTCCCAAATGGGATGACTATGCATTTTTTGGCATTTAGCTTAAGACCATGACTTTGACACCAGGTGTCTGTCTCAGTAAGGCCCTTTTGGAGAATGTCCATGTCAGAGAGTCAATTATGGCTCCCAGTTTGCAGTCATCAGCAAACTTGCTTAGCCATAGTCCTCCTGTGTTTGCCTGTACTTTTGAGAAGTATATGCCGAACAGTAGGAGTCCCGGACCGAGCCTTGTGGGGCACCACTTGTGACTGGTTTAGAGTCGGACCTGGAGCCCACTATTCTTACCGTGTGAGTTCTGTCTGTAAGCCAGTTGGCAACCCATCTCGTGATGTAGGGGTTTATGTTCAGGCTGGTGAGTTTTTCTATAATTCCCGAGTGGGGAATGATGTCAAAAGCCTTGGCAAGGTCAAGGTAGGCTGGGTGAACTACCTTCCCCTCACCTATGGCCTCGGTGACTGTCTCGAAGAAGTCAACCAGGTTTAGTAGGCATGATCTGCCCTTAACAAAGCCGAACTGGGTCGGGTCAAGTGTTTGGAGGTTCCCAATGTCTTTGTTAATGAGTTCCATGATGATGCTCTCCATAGAGCATGAAGACAAAATGATCAATTTCAACAATTGGCTTAAGTATTGGTGTCATTCAAAGGGGATCCAATGCCTGTCAGCCTGGGATGACATGCTCGACAAGCCACGATGCTTCGCTAGGGACGGCTTGCACCTGTCATCCCTGGGCTTTCAGATATTGGCAAAGGCTCTTGCTACCCCCATAGTGCCTTTTGTAGGCAAGGCTCAGAAGACAAACCCACCTCCATATGTATCACAAAGGATAAGAAACTAAGAGTAATGCTACTCAACGCCAGAAGTCTAAACCTCAAGATGCACACACTCAAAACTCTCCTTAGCATGGAGAACATCGATATCTGTGCAGTAACAGAAACCTGGTTCAAGGCTCCCCCAGCACTACCAGGTTATACCTCATACCATGCTTTTTGGCCCCAAAACTTGGACTGAACTATAAAAGGAGGGGGAGTATCAATATTCGTCAAAGATACCCACACCTCCAGGTTGGTGGCACAGCACGAAGCATCAGAGATTATCCATGTGCAACTAACAGTGGGTAAAACTGCCTTCCAGTTTATAGCCTGCTACAGACCACCCTCCCAAACCCAGGAACCCCACTTGGCCTTCCTGAGAACACTGTAAAATATGAAGGTCTCTCCAAACACTATTATATTGGGCGACTTCAACTACCCAAACATAGACTGGGAGCATTACTCTAGCTCCAACACCCTAGCCCAAAGGTTCCTAGAATTTATAAACTCAAATGCTATGGAACAACTTGCTACCACTAACACAAGAGGGGAAAACATACTGGACCTGATCATCACCAACATGAGGACTCTGTGCTCCAGACCAGAAGTGAATCCCTCACTGGTAAGATCAGACCATAAACTAATCTCACTGGATATTCACATCCCGACCCCACCCCCTGCCCAGTAAACCACAGTGAAAAACTTCTCTAAAGCAAATTTCACACTCCTCAAAACCATGGTGGAATCCTTCAAAGCTCCCAGGTCTGTGGAAATTACAGCCAAGACCGCAGAATCCTTAATAAATGCATTCTATGAACACCTTCAGGAATGCATGGATCATGCAATCCCAAATAAAACCAAAACCCAATCCTCCAAAGGCAAACGTCCTGTCTGGTGGACCCCAGCCATAAACAAACTATACAATAGAAGGAGGAAGGTACTACATGATAGAGCAAAATCCCAAAAAGGGAAGGCATCTCTGATCAGTATTAGCAAAAAACTAAAATCGTCTAAGGCCAGCTTCGAGAGAAAAATTGCACAGGACACTAAGGATAATCACAAGGCTTTCTTTAGTTATGTTAGGAACCTGGGTGGGAATTCCCAGATATGCTCAGAATTAGTCCAAAATGACAAAAAATACACCGAACCCACAGACATTGCCAACATCCTAGCTGACAGGTTCAGCGCAAACTTCTCCCCCCCCCTCCCCACCAAAAGGGCAAATATCTATCCCAGCAGAGTGCTGCCCCCTTGACATCTCATATGCTCAGGTAAGAGCCGCCCTCTCCAAAGCAAAAAACACAGCATCAATGGGACCAGACGGTGTCCCAGGCTGCATCCTACATGAACTCCAAGAAGAGCTAAACCCAAACATAAAACTACTGTTCAATCTCAGCCTTAATACAGGATATGTACCCAAAGAGTGGCGTACAGCAACAGTGGTCCCTCTCCACAAAGGTGGTGCCTCAACAGATCCTGGAAACTATCGCCCCATAAGCCTGACTAGCTTGGTCTGCAAAGCTATGGGAAAGGATCATCATGGACCTCATAAATAAAGATATTGGGGACCTACAGACACCTGATCCTACCCAGTTCAGCTTTGTTAAGGGCAGATCCTGCCTCTTAAACCTGGTCAATTTCTTTGAAACAGTCACCAAGGCCATTGACAAAGGGAAGGTGGTCCACACAGCCTACCTGGACCTCGCAAAAGCCTTCGATACAATACCCCACTTGGGCATTATATATAAGCTCACCAGCTTAAATATAAACCCCTATGTCACTAGATGAGTTGCAAACTGGCTCAAGGACAGAGCCCACATGGTTAGAATTGCTGGAGCCATGTCAGACTCCAAACCAGTTACAAGTGGCGTCCCACAAGGCTCAGGCCTGGGACCTCTCTTGTTCGGTATATATTTCTTGGAGGTACAGGCCAACACGGAAGGACTGTGGCTGACCAAGTTCGCAGTTGACTGCAAACTGGGCGCCATAATCGACTCTCCAGCTGACACAAGCATCCTCCAAAAGGGCGTCACAGAAACAGACAACTGGTGCCAGAGCCATGGCCTCAAGCTAAACGCCAAAAAGTGTATAGTCATCCCCTTTGGCAAAACAAAGTGCCCACAAATTACCACATAGGTGGTAATCCATTAAGTACAGAAGAAGTAATTAGGGACCTGGGGACCCAAGTTGATAGCAATCTCTCATTTGACAACCACGTGGCCAAAGTGGTTAGAAAAACATTTTATATAGCCCACCTAATCATGAAGGGATTCACATCTAGATCAGGGGAGGTCATCATGCCTCTTTACTCATCCCTCATCAGGCCCATAATTGAGTACAATGCCCCTTTTGGGATGTACCTTACCAGACACCTGCAGCAACTGGAAAGACCCCAAAAGTACCTTACCAAGAGGATCAAAGGGCTCAAACAGAGGCCATATGCTGCCCGGTTAAAGAAACTCCAGCTCTACTCAGTGGCATACCACCTGCTCAGAGTTGATCTGTGCCTGATGTTTAAAACCATGTCCAACCCAGAATTAATGGACATGCTGCACCTCAGAAAATCCAAATCCCATCAAGCTACGTGCTCGAGAGACTTGAACCTCAGCACTGAAATAAATAGGACATGCTGGAGGGACAGATTCATAACCCAGAGGCTCCATTCACTCTGGAATAAAATCCCAGTCCAGGTTAGGCAGAGTCCCTCACTGACTCTCTTCAAGTGGAATCTTGATGAGTGGATGGGAGATGGTAGGTTTACCCCAGGTATCACTTCTGTGTCACTGTTAGACAGAGGCACAGTATACTAACCTCGAAAAAGGGCATAGCAAAATTAATTTAAAATGGGTGGCGAAAGCCAAACGCACTCTGGCTAGGTTTATAAATGCCCTAGGGCAGATAGACTAGTATGAACCTATGAACCTATGAACCTATAGCATTGCAGACCAGGCCAGTCAGGCTTATGGGGTGATAGTTACCAGGGTTAGTTGTGGCCCTTCCTTTGTGGAGTGGAATAACTGTTGCTGTGCACCATTCTATGGGCATGTAGCCTGTGGAGAGCCTGCGGTTGAACAGTGTGTTTAGTTGGGGGGTTAGTTAGTTCTGTAGTTCATGCAAGATGCAGCCTGGGACACCATCTGACCCCATTGACGCTGTTCTTTTTGCTTTTGAAAGGGATGTTTTCACCTGTGCATCTGTGATTTCCGGGACACTACACTTTTCTGGTATTGTTGTGGGCCCTTTTGGGGGTGAGAGGGGGGGTAAAGTTTGCACTGACTCTATCTGCCAAGTTATTGGCAATATCAGTGGGTTCAGTATATTTTGTGCTATTTTGCACTAGCTCAGAGCATATCTGTAAGTTGCCACTTAGATTCTTGACATAGCTAAAGAAGGCTTTGTGGTTATCTTTCGAATTCTTGGCTATTTTTCTTTCAAAGTTAGCCTTGGAGGATTTTATAAGGGACCTTAGTTTCTTACTGATACTGATCAGGGATGTCTTTCCTTCTTGGGAGTTGCTTTTTTTCTGAACTAGTTTCCTCCTTCTATTGTATAGCCTGTTTATGGCAGAGGTCCTCCAGACTGGTTTCCCTCTCTTAGAGGAGAGAGTCTTGGTTTTGCTAGGGATGGCACGATCCATGCATCCTTGTAGGTGCTCATAGAGTGCATTTGTAAAGGCTTCTGCATCTTGGGCAGCATTATCCTTTAGCATGGGGGCTGTGAAACCTATCACCTCTGTCTTAAGTAAGGTGAAGTTTGCTTTAGAAAAGTTTTTTACTGTGGTTTCCTTAGTTGGGGGTAGTGGTGGGGTGTGGACATCTGGAGTGATTAGTTTATGGTCTGATCTAACCAGTGATGGGTTGACCTCTGGTGTGGAACACCTGTCGCCCATGTTGGTGATGACCAGGTCCAATATGTTTTCACCTCTGGTAGGGGAGTTTACCAGCTGATCCAGGACATTTGAGTTGGTAAATTCCAGGAAGCGCTGTACCTGGGAGTTTGTACTTGAGCAGTTTTCCCAGCTAATGGTTGAGTAATTGAAATCACCCAATATCAGGGTGTTCGGTAGGACCTTCATGTTTTCCAGTGTCTCCAGAAAAATGGAGTGGTGGTCCTGGGTCATGGAGGGTGATCTGTAGCAGGCCACAATTTGCACTGCAGATTTGCCTGATGTTAGTTGCACATGGATGAACTCGGAGATATCATGCTGCACCACTAACCTGGAGGTGTAGGTATCCTTGATGAATATGGATACACCCCCTCCTTTTGTGTTTCGGTCCATGTTCTGTGGCCAAAATGTGTGGTATGAATTGTAGCCCAGTAGTGCTGGGGTGCTCTGTGGAGCCTTGATCCAGATTTCAGTTACTGCACAGATGTCGATGTTCTCCATACTGAGCAGTGCTTCGAGCGCATGCATTTTGAGATTTAAACTCATGGCATTGAGTAGCATAAGCCTCATTTTTTTATTTGTGCTGTTTACAGAGGTGGGTTTGACTTTTGAGCCTTGCCTAAAGAAGGCACTATGGGGGCAGCAAGAGCCTTGGCCAGTATTTGAAAGCCTTGGGGTGACAGGTGCAAGCCATCTCTTGCGAAGCAACGAGGCCTGTCGAGCATGTCGTCCCAGGCTGACAGACACTGGAATCCCTTTGAATGATACCAGAAGCTTAGCCAATTGTTGAAATTGATCATTTTTTCTTTATACTGCGGTATCATTCTTGGTGAGGGCAGGATGCTACTCAGGGTCAGGGTCATATCCGCCTGTGCTACATGATCAGAGAGCTCTTCCATGTCTCTTTTCATGTAGTCCAGGGAGGTACGTCTCAGGTCATTCACACTGACATGAACAATGACAGAGTCATATTTGTACTTGTTCTGGAGTGACCTGAGTGCTTGTGTTATATGGTAGATTCTGGCTCCCGACAGGCAGCTAACAGTAGCTTTCTCCTTGTCCAGCCTAGTGAGTGGGACTTCAGTATGCCTGACTATAGAGTCCCCTATTACTAGTATGTTAGGTATGTTATTTTGCCTTAAGGGCTGTGATTGTGTGGCACACTGATTTTGTGTTTTATGTGTTGTCTGGTTTGTGACAGGAGGTGCAGATTTTTTGGGTGTCTGCTTTGGAAGTCTGTGATGCTTTTGCAGGTTTTTATTTAGAGCCTCTGAGTATTATTTTTGTGTATTTATGTGTATTTTTTGCCAGTGCTGGTTTAGTATGTCTATGTGAGGCTGAAGGTGTGGTGCAAGTGTTAACCCTCTCCTCATGACTGCTTGTTTCAGTCTTGGGTGGAGAGAGCTTAGCCTCCAATTTATCTATATAATTGCATCTCTCGCATATGTTAATGTTTTGTGGTAGGAGTAGAGGGTTGTCTGTGTACATGAGGCAGTTGTAACATTGCCTCAGGATACCCAGGTTCACCAGCTGGACTGGAGAGTATACCTGAAATTGCCCTTTGGTCATGTCTGAATAGTAGGGTGAGCTGTTTAGTTGCTTGGTTGGTGAGGCGTGAATAATGAGTCTTGCCCTGCTGGGCAATCAAGTGTTGGGGTATACTAGTGCTTGCTATTAGGTCTGAGCAATTGCTGGACTGTAGGATGCTTTTTAAGTGCTTAGGTTGAGAGTTAGACTACTTTCAAGGGAAAAACTGAAAAGGAGACTTGGTGGAGCCGGGATAAATTTAGCCCTAGTTAACCAGCACTGCCCGGATGTGCAAAACTGTGCAAATGCATTTTTTACAGCAGGGAAATGAAAGAGATAGAAATTAGCCCAAAATGGCCCACAAACTACTAACTTCTGGGCTGGAACTACTTCTCCAGGAACAGATGACTGCTCAAAGCTCCCTCTCTCATGGGTGAACAGAGAAACCTCCCTCTATCCAATGGGCAACTCAGAAAATTGTAACAGCCCTGAATTCAGCACTAGCCTGAAAACTGGACTATATTAGATTATTAAGGTGGGAAACAAGGAAAATGATTTTTGAAAAGATAAGGCAAAAACAGTAAAAAATACACTTAAAACATCTTTAGATGACTACAAACAATCAGAAAAGGCTTTTAAACAAATTAACCAATTAACCAGTAAAAAAAATATCAAAACTGAGCCCTGTTCCTGTAGTCTTCAATCAGACAAGTTCTAACTGCACAGTCCTGCCACTGGAGTGCAGGGGAACCTTCTCCAAAAAAAAAAGTCCTGGATTAGTGCTCAACTTATACAAACAAAGCTGGATTCAGCAGGCCTGGATCTAGTCTATGCTACAGCAAACAAGATGCACCAATTTCAGTAAGAAACAGTTCAAATATGCAGCCACTCTAAGCCTTTAACCAGAAATTCCCAGCTCAGAAGGGCAGAGTCCATCCTCCCACAAGAGTGCAGACCACGAACCTTCTTAATGTAAAATAACTGACCTGAAGCCCAAGTGCTTAAACCAGAACAAATACACTTTTAGAATAACAGACACTGAGCCCTCAATCAGCAGTTCCCAACTTAGAAGGATGTAAGCTACCTGTCCTGCCACAGCAGTGCATACCACAAACCTTCTTAATGTAAAACAACTGGTCTGAAGCCCAAATGCTTAAACCAAAAGGCTTAGAATGATAGCTACACTTTAATCAGGTTACTATCAAGCAGGACTAATTAAAATTGAATACTTTTAAGAAGGCCTGAATTAGTGTTCAAGTTATGCAAACAAAGTTAGATTCAGCAGGCCTGGATCTAGTCTATGCTACAGCAAACAAGGCACACCAATTTCAGTAAGAAACAGTTCAAATATACAGGCACTATAAGCCTTTAACCTGAAATTCCCAGCTCAGAAGGGCAGAGTCCAGCCTCTCCTCCCACAAGAGTGCAGACCATGAACCTTCTTAATGTAAAATAACTGGCCTGAAGCCCAAGTGCTTAAACCAGAACTAATACACTTTTAGAATAACAGGCACTGAGCCTTCAATCAGCAGTTCCCAACTTATAAGGATGTAAGCTACCTGTCCTGCCACAACAGTGCAGACCACAAACCTTCTTAATGTAAAACAACTGGTCTGAAGCCCAAATGCTTAAACCAAAAGGCTTAGAATGATAGCTACACTTTAATCAGGTTACTATCAAGCAGTACTAATTAAAATTGAATACTTTTAAGAAGGCCTGAATTAGTGCTCAAGTTATGCAAACAAAGTTAGATTCAGCAGGCCTGGATCTAGTCTATGCTACAGCAAACAAGGCACACCAATTTCAGTAAGAACCAGTTCAAATATACAGGCACTATAAGCCTTTAACCTGAAATTCCCAGCTCAGAAGGGCAGAGTCCAGCCTCTCCTCCCACAAGAGTGCAGACCACGAACCTTCTTAATGTAAAATAACTGGCCTGAAGCCCAAGTGCTTAAACCAGAACTAATACACTTTTAGAATAACAGGCACTGAGCCTTCAATCAGCAGTTCCCAACTTATAAGGATGTAAGCTACCAGTCCTGCCACAACAGTGCAGACCACAAATCTTCTTAATGTAAAACAACTGGTCTGAAGCCCAAGTGCTTAAACCAAAAGGTTGTCTCAGGTTTCAACTTTCTGTTACTTAAGAATTTAAGTTTGTGAGTGTTTCTGCCATTTCACACTGAGCTAATCAAAGGAAGGCCACTGAGCAAACTCGGCTCTATAATATATAACATTAAGTAACTTGTTTTTTTTTTTTTTTTTTTTTGCTTATTTTTTAGAGTTATTTAAAGCAATTTATCTACTGTATATTTTTCTAGCTAGTTTCACTGTGTGTGAGGTATTAACTGGAAATTGTCCACTTTTATTACGCATCTGTTGGGTTGTTTGATTCTGATAACTTGTTTGCAGTTAAAAGCTTTCTCTAGAGGTGCCTTTAGCTGTTTAAAATGTTCATTTAAAGGCTCACTGCTGCTTTTCTGCTGTGAGAAACATTTCTGCAGTTTGTTTCTAAGTATTGTGGATATTTGTAGTATTGTCCATATTCAGGCTTGTGTTTGGGCCTAGTGTTTGTGGAGGCTGTGTGTCTAAGCACATGTTCAGGGACATCTTGGTTTATCCAAAGCCATCAGGCATTTCAGTGAGAGAGAATTGTTTAAGGTCATTGGCTGACTGAAGTCACTGGGAATACAGCTTAGACTAAGCACCTCATTGGTTCTTTTGAGCTTTTTTTTTTTAAGTTGTCTCAGGTTTCAACTTTCTGTTACCTAAGAAGTTACGTTTGTGAGTGTTTCTGCCATTTCACACTGAGCTAAACGAAGGAAGGACACTGAGCAAACTCGGATCCATAATATATAACATTAAGTATCCTGTTTTTTTTTTCTTATTTTTTAGAGTTATTTGTAGCACTTTGTCTACTGTATGTTTTTCTAGCTAGTTTCACTGTGTTTGAGGAATTACCTGGAAATTGTGCACTTTTGTTAAGCATCTGTTGGGTTGCTTGTTTCTGATAACTTGTTGCAGTTAAACGCTTTCTCTAGAGGCTCCTTTAGCTAATTAAAACTTTCACTTAAAGGCTCACTGTTGCTTTTCTGCTGTGAGAAACATTTCTGCAGTATGTTGGTGACTTTGCAGTTGCCCACCCCTACTGTAAATTTGATCTGGGACCCTCCACCCAGTCTAGTGTCATTACCTCATTCTACCTAATACAGGGAGAACATTAGAGAAGGCCAATCAGCTTAGTTTCTGCTCCTCCTTTCTCTCTTTCCACTTAAAAAAATGTCTAAGCTTGTTTCCTGCCTATTCTGTAGGTAGTCTAGTCTGGATACAGATTTGATGTATCCAGAACAATTTGTAGGCTTCTAAGCCCCCAAGCCTTTCTGTTTTGGAGGGGAAGCCTTCTAGCTTAATTTTGTTTCTTAGAACTGGCCAGTTTTGTAGTTTCAGCACTCAAGTCTGTTTCTTTTAGCTCAGCACTTGTTCAGAACTTATTGTAAGCACTAAATAAGCTACAAATTACTACAGCACTCAACTTCCCTCACTGTCTAGAGGAAAACAGTTTCTAGTACTTAACAAATAAGCACCTATCCAGGCATGTCTAAGGGTCAGCTCCTGGTGTTTTCTCCTGTCTACCTGATGAATCTGGGCATCTTGGGGCAATGCAGCAATTGCCTCATGTACACAGACAACCCTCTCCTCCTACCACCCAACACTACAACCTGTGAGAGATGCACTTATATAGCCAAACTGGAAGCAAAGATCTCTTCACGAAAGACTGGACTAGATAGTCAAGAGGAGAAGGTAAACACTTGCACCACACCACACCACACTCAGCACATAGTCCCTCAAGACCTACACCACCAAAACACACACATAGAAACACAAAACACACACCTGCATTCACGGAGGCTCTCAGTAAAAACCTGCCCAATCAACAGGGACCTCCAAAGCAGAAACACAAGCAACTTCCACCCCCCCACCCCACACAACCCAAATGTAACATAGCCCATAAACTCAGTGTGCCACTCAACCACAGCCCATAAAACATAATAAAGTACCCAACACTCTAGTCATAGGTGACTCTATAGTCAGGCCCACTGATGTTCCACTCACTAGGCTAAAGAAGGAGAATGTTACTGTCAGCTGCCTGTCAGGTGCCAGGATCTGCCACATAATGCATGCTCTCAGGTCACTCCACAACAAGTACAAATATGACTCTGTTATTGTCCATGTTGGTGTGAATGACCTGAGATGTACCTCCCTGGACTACATGAAAAAGAGACATGGAGGAGCTGTCCAATCTTGTAGCCCAGGCAGGTATGACGTTAGCCCTGAGTAGCATCCTGCCATTGCCCAGAATGATACCACAGTACAAGGACAAAATGATTGACTTCAACAATTGGCTAAGCTTCTGGTGTCATTCTAAGGGGATCGAGTATCTGTCTGCCTGGGATGACATGATCGACAAACCATGATGCTTTGTCAGAGATGGCCTGCACCTGTTGCCCCTGGGAATCCGGATACTGGCTAAGGCTCTAGCCACCCCTATAGTGCCTTTTTTAGGCAAGGTTCAAATGACAAATTCACCACCTTAACAGGTATAAGCAAGATGAATCTGAGGGTATTGCTACTCAAAGCTAGAGGTCTAAACCTCAAAATGCACTCAAAGCACTCCTTACAATGGAGAACATCGACATCTGTGCAGTGACAGAGACCTAGTTCAAGGCTCCAGAGAGTACCCCTGCATTACCAGGCTATAATTCATACCACACCTTTCGGCCACCTAACCTGGACCGAAACACTAAAGGCGGAGGCGTGTCCATATTCATTAAGGATATCCACACCTCCAGGCTAGTTGCTCTGCATAATGCATCCAAGATTATCCAAATGCAACTAACTCTGGGCAAGACCGCAATCCAAATTGTAGCTTGCTACAGATCCCCCACCATGCCTCAAGATACCCACTCCTCATTTCTTGATACACTGGAAAATATTGGGGTACAACCTAACACCCTAATAATGGGCGATTTCAACTACCCCACCATTAACTGGGAAAACTACTCATGTACCAACTCTTGTGCTCAACGTTTTCTGGAATTCATAAACTCCAATGCCTTGGATCAACTTATCCACACCCCCACCAGGGGCAGCAATATCCTAGACCTGGTCATTACTGACATGGGCAACCGGTGCTCCACACCAAAGGTCAATTCCTCATTGGTCAGATCCGATCACAAGCTAATCACCCTAAACATCCACATCCCTCCCCCACCCCCCATTATGGAAACCACAGTAAAAAATTTATCCAAAGCCAACTTCACGCTTCTTAAGACAGAAGTGGAAAACTTCATGACACCCATGCTGATGGACAATAGAGGTATGACTGCTGAATCCTACACAAATGCACTTTATAAGCACTTACACGAGTGCATGAATCATGCAATCCCTAACCGAACCAAGATGCTATCCTCCAAAAAAAGCAAGCCAATCTGGTGGTCCCCTGCCATAAACAAACTCTACAACAGAAGAAAGAAACTGTTGCAAAAAAGAGTAAAATCCCATGACTGGAGAAACTCCCTGGTCAGCCTCAGTAAGAAGCTGAGATCCCTCATAAAATCCTCCAAAGCTAGTTACGAAAACAAAATTGCCACTGACTCTAAAGACAACCACAAAGCATTCTTTAGCTAGGTCAAGAATGTCAATGACAATACTCAGATCTGCTCTGAGTTATAGCACAATGGCACTAAATATACAGAACCAACTGATATTACCAACATACTGGCAGATAGGTTCAGTGCTAACTTTACCACCCTGTCATCCCCTAAAGGGCCCGTTTCTATACCACAAGAATGCAAAGTTCCTGTAATCATGGCTGCACAGGTAAAAAACACACTATCCAAAGCCAAGAACACAGCATCCATGGGACCTGACAACATCCCAGGCTGTGTTCTACATGAACTACAAAATGAACTGGCACCCCACCTAAGTCCCATGTTCAATCATAGCCTCACCTCAGGCTATGTGCCCATTTAATGGTGCACAGCGAAGGTTATACCACTCCACAAAGGGGGAGCCACCACGGACCCCAGAAACTACCGCCCCATTAGCCTAATAAGCCTGGTCTGCAAGGCTATGGAATGTATCATCATGGAACATATAAACAATGACATTGGTAATCTCGAAACTCAGGACCCCACCCAGTTTGGGTTTGTAAAAGGCAGATCATGATTTCTAAACTTGATAGACTTCTTTGAGGCAGTCACCAAAGCCAGAGATGAGGGTAAGGTGGTTCACACAGCCTATCTAGATCTTGCCAAGGCTTTCAACACCATCCCTACTCTGGAATTATAGATAAACTCAAAAAAATAGGTATAAATCCCTATGTCACAAGATGGGTTGCCAACTGGCTCACTGACAGAACCCACACTGTGAAAGTAGCAGACTCCAAATCCTTCAGACCAGTGACAAGTGGATACCACAGGGTTCAGTCCTGGGTCCTCTCCTGTTTTGTATCTACTTCTCTGAAGTACAGGCTAACACAGAAGGTCTTTGGCTAACGAAGTTCGCAGATGACTGCAATCTAGGAGCCATAATCAAAACTCCAAAAGATGTGGACATCCTACAAAAGGGCCTCACTGAGACAGATGACTGATGTCAAAGCCATGGTCTCAAGCTCAATGCCAAAAAGTGCATTGTCATCCCTTTTGGTAAAAACTCTGTACCCATGAACTACCACATAGGCAGTAGTCTACTTAACACCGAAAGTGTGATAAGTGACCTTGGGACACAGGTGGACAGTAGTTCTCTCCTTTGATAATCATATCGTCACAGTAGTCAGGAAATCCTTCAATGTAGCACACCTCATTACAAAAGGTTTCTCATCCAGGAAAAAAGAGGTCACTGTTCCCCTCTACTCATCACTCATTAGACCCATTATAGAGTATAATGCCCCTTTTGGTATGTACCTCACAAGACATCTACAGCAACTGGAAAGGCCACAGAAATACCTCACAAGAGGATTATCAGCCTCAAACAGATGCCCTATGCAGACTGTCTCAAAAAACTGCAGTTTTACTCCGTCACATATCGCCTACTCAGAGGCGATCTCTGCCTAACACACAAAGCTTTGTCAAACCCAGAGTTTTTAGACATGCTCCACTTAAAGAAATCCCAATCCCTATGAGCTACATGCTCTAGGGACCTAAACCTTGTCACCACAATAAACAGAACATGCTGGAAGGATAGAACCTTGTCCCAAAGACTTCCCATACTCTGGAACAAACTACCTATCTATAGCAAACAAAGCTCCTCATTAGCCCACTTCAAGAAAAATCTTGATGATTGGATGGGAGATAGGAATGTCACCCTGGGGATCACTTCTGTGGCTCTGCTCAACAGTGGCACAGGAAAATAATTTTCTTGGTTGGCAAAAGCCAGGGTACCTTTTGGCTAGGCTTATATAGGCCCTAGGGCCAATAGCCTAGTACCTCCTATGAACCTACCTATGAATCTCTGAACCTATGATAGCTACACTTTAATCAGGTTACTACCAAAAAGTAATAAATACAATTGAATACTTTTAAGAAGGCCTGGATTAGTGCTCAAGTTATGCAAACAAAGCTAGATTCAGCAGGCCTGGATCTAGTCTATGAGACAGCAAACAAGGCGCACCAATTTCAGTAAGAAACAGTTCAAATATACAGGCACTATAAGATTTTAACCAGAAATTCCCAGCTCAGAAGGGCAGAGTCCAGCCTCTCCTCCCACATGAGTGCAGACCACGAACCTTCTTAATGTACAATAACTGGCCTGAAGCCCAAGTGCTTAAACCATAACTAATACACTTTTAGAATAACAGACACTGAACCTTCAATCAGCAGTTCCCAACTTAGAAGGATGTAAGCTACCTGTCCTGCTACAACAGTGCAAACCACAAACCTTCTTGATGTAAAACAACTGGTCTGAAGCCCAAGTGCTTAAACCAAAAAGCTTAGAATGATAGTTACACCAAGCAGTAATAAATACAATGGAGTACTTTTAAGATGACGCAAAAGCAAAATATAGTAGGAAGAAACACAAATACAGTAAAAGCAGATGAAAAAAATGCAATTTTTTTTTTGAGTGAGCAAATGAGATTGGCCCAGGAGAAGTATTCAAATGCAAATTTACAAGAGGGGCGGGCAGTTTCAAAGCCACCAAGATTAACACCAAAACAAAAGCATGGAGGGTACATGGGGAACTAACTGAAAAAACAAAGCCACATCTTCCAGCTAGATAGCATTCAATGCAACACAAATTAATCAATTTAAATGTTGTATTATTTGAAAAAAGTGCAGATAAAGATTTACTTTAATTTATAAGATAGGAGCCGAATAACAATGAAGTAAACTACTCCCACTTATCACTGACTATTCAAGAATTCTAAAAAGCATTAACTGAAAAAACAGAGCCACAACTTCCCGCTATATAGTATTCAATGCCACACAAATAAATCAATTTAAATGCTGTATTATTTGAAAAAAGTGCAGATAAAGATTTACTTAATTTACTTATATGTCCAGTTGATTTGATTTCATGTAGGTCTTAGCTGGCCAAAGCTCAGAGTTTAAGCAGAAAATAATCCAAAATGTACCACTTATATAAGGCAGGAACCGAATAACAATGAAGTAAACTACGCCCACTTATCACTGGCTATTCAAGAATTCTAACAAGCATTAACTGAAAAAACAGAGCCACAACTTCCAGCTAGATAGTATTCAATGCAACACAAATAAATCAATTTAAATGCTGTATTACTTGAACAAAAGTGCAGATACCCCCACTTATCACTGGCTATTCAAGAATTCTAACAAGCATTAACTGAAAAAACAGAACCACAACTTCCAGCTGGATAGTAATAAATGCAACACAAATAAATCAAGTTAAATGCTGTATTATTTGAAAAATGTACAGATAAAGATTTACTTAAATTCACTTATACGTCCAGTTGATTTGATTTCAGGTAGGTCTTAGCTGACCAAAGCTCAGAGTTTAAGCAACCATAATTATAGCCTAGGTTTACTGCCACTTGAGCAGATACACGTTTGATTGCAGTAGATCGTATTCACCACACCTTGTGGGTCAACATTGTCATCTTTATAGCAACACAGTTAAAGTTTAGGTTTACTGATAACTGATTAGATGCACATTTGATTGAAGCATTTCATATTCAGCACACCCTGCAGACTGACATTGGTATTGCATCTGTCTCCAACTCCTTGGGTGTTTTGTAACAACACTGTTGTAGCTTAGGTTTACTGACACTTGAGCAGATACACATTTGATTGCAGCAGTTCATATTCAGCACACCCTGCAGGTCAGATTTTGCATCTGCCTCCAACTCCTTGGGTGTTTTTGGAGTAAAACAGTTATAGCCTAGGTTTACTCATACTTGAGCAGATACACATTTCATTGCAGCAGTTCATTATCAGCAATCATATTTACAATATTTTGAGTTTTCAGGCTACCGTCTGCTAATACTTTTGGTAGGTAATGCATACAGTTGTACACATACAATACTGTTTGTAACATATTTATTAGATTGTTGTGTCACCAGCTGTGTTGATTAAACATATTACATTGTTTTTATTGTAGTACTCATTATATTGATATGTGTTCAGGCAATTATCAAGCTGCCTGCATCAGATGTTTGTCGTATGGCTTCTCTATTTTCCACAATATTGTCATATCACCTTCTCTTCATTTTAACAATGACACCTTGTGGCTGCTAATCTAAATCATTGAATACAGACAGCACAGTCTATTGATATGAGCATGCATACATTCTTACAAAGCTAATTAAGCAGATGGGTGTGTCTAAGCATATAGACTTGTTCAGAAAAGAATACCGATGTCTTTATTATAAATAGGGCATATAGGACCATAGATAGCTATATCAATAATGGACACATGTAAGTCCCTGCGTAAATTGTCACCATAATAATATTCTTTTATGCTATGGTATTCATGGGACTGTTCTGTGTAATTGACATTTGCTTTTCTTTTATGTTGTGTTTTGCAATTAATCTTTACAGAGCATGGGAGCCATGGATATTCTCCAATATGAAGACAAAGATGAGCACATGGTAGGCTACTGCCAGAGTTTTTCAAGGATGACAGTGATGATGATGGTGACAATTATAGTACTGGGGAACCTGGACCATGCATGTGTTATTGTTGTGTAACATTTACTTTGGCTTTAGTATGTGCATGACACACATTAACACATTACACTTTCTTCCCGCATTCATCTGTTTATCCATTGTGGCAGTTAACCTACAGCTAGTGCTGCAAGAGGTAGCCTGTAAAAATGTGTCTTACAGGGGTGACTGACAGGCAACATATGTTGTCCATACTCCATCACTAACAGTGAGATATGCCTTGGATTTGTGTTTTTCAATATCAGGGGTATGCAACATACAGGCATGTCATTCCACATGTGTTTTGGATAAGAGTTGTCATAATGTCCCACTGGCATGATGTGGTGTTGTGTGTCATGGTTTGCCAATACTGATGCCATGTAGGATCATATATAGGTATATCCTGTCTATGTGCAGTCCTCATTTTCTGACTGTACCAAACAGCAGTATAGCATTAATCTGTACACACTGTTACACATAACACAGTCTTTAATAGTACATTATGCCATGCCTGTTGTATGTAGCATTTCCTTATCCATTATGCAATGACATTGGTTTACACCTTCAACAAATAGCTGCACCCTTTAACTGAATGTCTGTGTTTGTGCACATAGTTAGGTGCATACTGACACACATTTTTTCTTTCACATGTGAGCATTCACTGAGTTACTGCTGATGTGGTGTAATGATGCTCACAGAAGTGTCCTTTGCTCAATAATGATCAGGGTGGTTGACACACACCTGCATTTCTTTATTTGACATTGGCATGGCAGCATATGTGTATGTGCTTGTAGTTTTTAGCTTGCTTACCTATTCATGATGGGTCATGATTACACATTACTGTTTATGTGTGTTTTATACATGTCCAGCTTTGTAGACATCAACAATCAATCTGGCCATTTGACATACATTCTCCACTTGGTTAAATGTATTTCTGTGCAGCTTTTTCAGCACCCTGTGTGCTGTACACATGCATTTCTATTGTGTCAACTTATTTTGTCCTTCTTTACCCTGATATGGGCCCAGGTTGTACACTTCCATCTCACCATCATATTTCACTATTATTTTTGCAGATATTCTTGCCTTTGTTAAAACCACTGGCCATTGCCATATATCAATTTGTCACAGTGAGAATAAACCACATTTATGGACATTGTACAATGCAAGACATGTGTACTCAACTTGCTGGCTAATGCTTGCAATACATCCTTGTTGTCTTTATACTTGTGTGTTACTCAGTGTAGTTTTTTCATATCTATGTGCACAATCTACTATATGTATTATGCTGTACTGTTGCATTATTGAACATATTATTACATGTTATAGGTGTATGTATGTGTATAGACCTTGCTTTCATGTCCTTTTCATTTGTGACACTAACAGACATACATGCACATCTACACCTGTGTGTTGCCTTTGACATGGCATATGTGTGTAACATGCACACATTCCATTACACATTTGTTTGGGTTGTGTACACATACGTGTGTATGTAGCAGCCTTTTTTGCTCTTCTGCAGTACTTCTGTTAGGTACAGTGTTTTGTTGTTTGCCTTTCACATGCATGGTTGTAGGCTTGGTTCTGTCCTCTGCTGGATATATCTACCACCGTTAGATCTGCATTTTCTCATCTGTGATGTTGCTTGGCTTAGACCTGCACTGTTGACTGACAAATTGGATATGTGCATATTTATCCAATTTGTACTGTGATTCTACTTTATTACTCTGGAACACACATCTACCATTGGTTATAAACATACAGGTATGACTCCCACAGAGTTTGTGACATGGACCATGACAGTGCATAGGTAGATATGTTTTCCTGCATTTCATCATGGCTGATTTGCATCCCACCCTGTTTGTCAACTTTCCATTGCCTGTGTTATACAGTGTGCTGTTTGTGTAACTTACCTGTCCTTATTGTTTTTTTTTCATTTGTTCTGTGTGTATACCTGCTGTGACATCTCCTCCTATTTCCCTGTGTTTACCTTTCCTCATCATGTTAAAAATGTATATATATATATATATATATATATTTATATACCTATTCCCACTAAAAAAAATGTTCATGCTCCTCTGACTTTCCTTCAGATTTTCCTAATCTAACTCACTCTTGTGTGTCTCTCCTCTTCACCCACACCTCACATCTTCTTTTCTTTCTCCCACTTTCCTTGGATGTGTGCATTACTTATGTTGTCCACACATGTCCTGACCCCATTGTTAATTTTTTTATTAGAAAATGTACAGATTCTGTCAGATTCCATAAGTACAAGGTGACAAATTTTATTAATGCATGTATTGCAGAGATATTTATAGTTGTCATTGAGCTCACTGTAAAGAGTGCTGTTAGTATATATGTATATTAAAAAATGACACTGAGCTTTGAAGCACCTATTTTATATTAGCGGATTAAGTACAGAAATATCTGTAGTTGTCTGAGACGTTTCTGGGTCAGCATTTTTTAGTCTTTTCTTTTAATCAGTTACATTTCTTAGTTGTCCTTAACCTTACTGTACAGATTATGTTTTATATATATATATATATATATATATATATATATATATATATATATATATATCTGCCTGTATAATATCAAGATGTTTGAGTTGCGATCATCTTTCAATACCTTTTTTTAGTGTACAATGTGATTGGACAGCCATTTCTTGTTACTTACAGATTACTTGCATATTTCTATAGTGTGCTGTTCATGCCGCGATACTTCATTATGCGCTGAGCTATTCAGAGTTTCTTGTCATACATTTACATATTACAGTGCTATTCACAAGTTTTGCACTGATATCAGCATAATGTGCTAGATTCCACAAGTTTTATGGAATCTGGCCCAGGGATTTATCGATTATACTTTTAGACACATAAAATGCCTTTGATTCATTAAGTAGGAAATATTTGTTTAAAGCATTATAAATGTATCATTTTTCTGGATTCCTTCATCAAAATATCAGGTTTTATATGCAAGAATGTGCAAACATGTATCAAAACTGGAACATATTTAACATAATTAATACAAGTAGATAGGAAAACTAAGCAAAATCATTCTCTTTCTCCTTCAGTATTTACATTAATAGCTGAACCACTTGCAAGTGCAAGAAGACAAAATTATGCAATACAAAGATTTAAAGTTAGAGGAAAATACACATCAAATATATTGTTATTCAAATATTTTGTACTCTTAACTTTAAGTCAAATATTTCATATAGGCAAAATATTAAAGTAGTTTGAAAATATATCTTGTTAAGTTTAATGAAGAGAAAGTCTCAGTATTAATTATTGAAAATATAAACCTACCTTAAAAGAAAAAAGAAACATATTTGAAATAGTATCACATTAAAATATCTAGGTGTATCATTACTAAATATTTGGACATCATCACACAGGTTAATTATAATTACTTACTTATAGTGCAATATGTGATTTATTTATTTATTCATTTATATATATATATATATATATATATATATATATATATATATATATATATATATATAAGTACTTAGTATTAACATGAATATATTAGGTTTAGTTTATTTTTATGTTTTAAAGTGTTGCTTTAAGGGACTAATTGCTGTTATTTAATCATCCGTCTATTGTTTATTGATGGTCGTATATATGTATGGAATTATCTGTACATTTTTAAAGGTCTGATGAAGCAGTTGTGAAAGCACTTACCTAAATTAAACTTTTTTACCTTCTCCTCTTATGCACCATTTAGTGGTGTTTTCTTCTCTTGGTTTATTTGCTTTATTTTTTCTGTGTTTCTCCAATGGATTATTTATCTTAGCCACAGTATTCTGCTATATATGTATTATTTCGAGCTGAAAGCATGGCCGAAGGGTTTACAAGTGACTTGGAACTTGCTTAGAATCCATTGAATACTGTGAATGGACTCTGTGAACATAACAGTAAGCTGATGCAGTGTTTAGTGAGGAATGAGAATCCATTACTACTATTCAGGGAGTACTCTAATCTGGAAGTGGAAGGTGAGCCGACTCTAGATGTGGAAGCATTCATGAAGGCAGTTAGTGATTTGGAATACAATATTTTGAAACTGAGATACCCAAAAGTCCAACGACAGCACTTCAAGGTGTGTCTGCAAAGGAAAATAATCCCGAGAGGGCTCAGCATTTCCAAAATGCTAACATACAGCGAGCAATATTCAGAACTGCTGGCAAGATGTCAAAAACTCAATTTAGAGGCGAGTTACAACTATCTCAAACTTCTCATTGAATTTTGTACACCAGAAAAGGATGTGTTGATTGTTAAAATAATTGAG